>NC_079362.1:2953595-3036677 GCF_029582105.1 Oenanthe melanoleuca | reverse complement strand
ACACTGATCAAAATTGCAACAGCATACATTAAAATATGAATGACATATAATCAGAATTTTCTGTTTCTACTGCCTCCAGTTATTTGTGACCCCAGATATGAAGTTCAAGTTTACACCTAATAGCACAATTATGTAAATCTGTAATTCTAACACTGAATTACAGCTGGTAATGATCAATAATTATATTTATGTATGATGTGAAGTTAATACTGCCACCATAGATTAATGTAAACAACAAAATTATTTCTACAGTCATGAGCTAACAAATCATCATATACAAAAGAGAACTAGAACAATCTCTTCAGAGCTTTAATTCCCCCAGCATTGTAAACAGATTTTTATTTCTGATGAATGTAAAAGCACTGATTAAAGACAACACATGCCTACAGAAATTGCACTATGGCTGTATCTGTTAGCATAGTTTGATTTTTTTCCTTTTTTAAAGAATCTCTGAAAATTGTTTGACACAAATAAAAATCTCTCCAAAGAAATGTGGATAATAATTTTCTTGGAAAAGTTCTGGGGGAAAATAAACCCTAAGGAAAAAAGAAGATTAAAAAGAAAACCATGAGGAACAATCAAACACAGTAGTTCATAACTTTGGAGCTCTTCAATGTTCTCTCACCTATAATATTGTTCTTTGCTGAATAGGGCAACAGGGAACTGCATAATGGGGCAGAGCAGTCCTTGGAGTAGCTGAGTCTGCTTGAGTAGGTGATACCAATGAAGTTCTGGTGTGGTTTGTTCACTTTTCTTTCAAGGACATAAAACCATAGATACAGTAAGAACCTTTTTTTGCCTTTTAAAATTCCATTTCAACATTTGTCAGCCTAGCCTTGTACTTGCTAACGTACAGTGTGTGTGAACTGGGACCTTCTCTCAGACTGTCTTGTCCTGCAAAATGCAGTTGCAAAGTTGCCCAGATCTTTATGGTTTTGTCAGTGCTCCAAACTGGCTTTAACACCTACAGAAATCAGGCTGTTTAGTTGGAAAGATGATCACACTAACATTAGCAGGATTGGTTCAAAATTTACCTTATAGAAAGGGTAAAACCCAGGGAAAGAAGTGGATGGCTGTAAAATAAAATAAACTGTATTTACCCTTCAAGTAAGAAGCTTATATGAAATGGCAACAGTGCAGAAAGCCACCCAGTGTTTGCAGAAGTGTTGCTGTCTTGAGGAGGAACACTGTCAGGCCTGAACTTCAGTTCCTATTTCTTCATAAATAGCATATTTTCAAAACAACATCATGAAACACAAGGTTGTTACCTCAAAGTACAGAGAAAAAAGGGAAAAATAGGATTAAAAACTCAGAGAAAAAAGGAAATAATTATCTGTCTTTGCAAAATGCTGGGAAAGGTGGGCTTGAATCAAAAGCAGAACTTTCTTTGCAGTTCCAATGGGGTGATCCCAAAAGGACCAAAGTACTGATTCCACTGAACTTTGTCTCATTCCCTTAGCTGTGCTTTTTCTCTGATATGTATAATTAGATTTTAAAAGAAATTTTTGCTGTTGTGGGGTTTTTGTATAACCTGAATGAGGCTTATGCTTCTATTAAATATTTCTCTCTCTGCAGAAGTAATAGATTTTAGGTAAACTCACTTATTTACAGGCTTGGAATAACTGTAAGGCCATGAGTTAAATAGGCAAGTCTGTGCTGCAGAGTGTTGCAAGGAATATCAGTTGAATGGCAAGGGTACGTATTACTTACTAGTATTTTTTTTGTTTTATTAAACGTGTAGAAACAACAAAGGAAACATAAAAATATGCTAATTCTTTTAAAAATAATTATTAATCCATTAAAAATTACAGCAAAATATGGTTTTTGCAGTACTTCTCTTTTTGGCACTTGAATGATGGAAGAGAGCTGCCAAGTTTATTACTGTTTTTTGATTGTTCTCACACAGTGCCCTAAGTGGGTGGAGGTTTGGCTCACAATTTTCAATTTCATTAATTTCATAATTTCTGCAAGATATTGTGAAAATAAGAATAATAGAACTAAATATGGGGGACTAAATACCTCTTGCAGAGAAATTGTTTGAACAAAATTGGAATATTTGGTATAATTTTGGTATTAAATTTTTTAAAAAAGGTTGGTCCTCCCTTTCACATTTCTTTTCACTTTACTTCTCTTTCAACTGCAATTCCTTTACAATTTTCTTGTAAATTATCTTTCTGACTAGGATAACTCCTGATAAATAAACAGCAAAATATTAAAAAACATTAAAAAAAATTTAGCTCCACAACAGTGTGGGGCATTTGAAGAAAGAGTAAAAAAAAAAGTGACAACAGACCATCCAGAAGGTTCAGGTGGAATTTAAAGGAACCCATCTACAATTGATTTTAAAGTAAAAGACCTGAAGACACTTTTCTTCTACCTGGGTCATCATAAACCAGATTTCTTTCCATACCCTGAAATATACCCTGAATACATCTCTGGATGTTCCTCTTCCTGTGGAAATTATTAATTTGCTGGGATGGAACAAGCTAGTTTGCATTTAGTGCTCTGCTTGTGGTGAAACAAAGAAGACTGTGTTAGAAAATATGTATGTGTTTCAGCACAAAAGCTTTTATCAGAGCATCTGAAAGCAAATAATTTAAAACACTTCCACTGCTGAGTACAGAACTTTAGAAAACATTCCTCAAAATATGTGACTAGACCAACCATTAAAAAACAAACATGCATATTAGGACAATGGAAATACCATTTTAATTTAAGCCACATGCTAAAACATGGCAGCAAAACTGCTTGTCATATTTACCACATTTAGTAGAGACTAACGTGGATCATGACACAGAGTGTAAGTGCACATTACAGATTTTTTTTTTTCCATTTTTCTAGCAAATTTGGAAAGTTACATAGGAAACCTGTAAAGATGAAGAGCTAGTAGTCAAAAGTAACATACTTGAGGGCTAGCCAGAGGCAAAGAGAAAAGAGACAGCTTTGGCCTGTTTTAATACTTCTATCCTGGTGGGGGATTTTGCACATTGCTTCTGTGCAAAAGTGTCACATTCTCAAAAGATAAGTCGCTATGAAATAATTCAAAGGAGCAGAAATATCCTTCCAATGCCTTACATAAAGACACATATTGCCAGTGTGATTTCAAAACAGTGGTTGTGCTGCAAGTTCTGACCCCTGAAGTACAATACAAGTGCATACTGGAAACTCTTTGGCAGAATACAGCAACCCTCTTAAAACTATCCTTGTGAACAAAAAAGATTTCTGATAAGTTGAAAAATGAAATTCAAAGAACTGGAAATCCGTTTATACAAGAGATGGTTCAAATTTTGTCTATATGACAGATGGCTCAGGCTAGTCTGTGTCATAAAGAGCAGTGAAAAAAAGAAGGATATTCAAGATAATAAGGCAGAAGGATTATTGCATTTTACTACAGTTGAGCTCAGTTGTGGGAAGGAGTCATCTAGCCCATTGCTTGTAGGTAAAACAAACAACAAGACTTCAGTGAAAATTAGTCTGTTTAACTCCAGCAGTAATGGTTTCATTAAGAGGACAACAGTTCATAAATTGATGAAGGACATGTATCATGACAGGGCAGCAAGGTTGCCCTCCCCTCTCCAAACCTAGTGAGGAGGAAGAAGCATAGCAAAGAGACAATCAGAAATCTGAGCAGATCTTGGTCAAGGACATTGCTTCCAAACATGCACAGATGTATGTTCAGGAGGTGTTAGAAACCTATTCCTATTTTAGAATCAGTAAGCCAAGCCAAATTAACCTGATAGTGACAGAAAAAAAAACCCCAACCAACCAATCTGCAAACCAGCCAACCACAAAAGCCCAGAAAACAAACCCCAAACCAGCAAAATTCTAAGGAGGAGTGAAAGCTGCTGGGAAAGGTGCAGAAAGTTGAGAAACCTCTAACTCTGTAGAGAAACCAAATCCCTGCCATAACGCAGAATGACTCAGTGGGAGGAAAAAGAGAATACAACCTCTCTCCAATCCAGCCCTCAATTTACTTGAAGGATCTGTGCTGAGACCACAACTTGTGATGAGAGCTGGTGAACACTTCCCAAGCCTTCCATGAATGGAACAAGGGCTGGCCAATCTCTGCATGTTGGTGTCCTTGTAGGAGCCACTGCAGGCTTGCAGTCCTGAATGACTTCACATTCTTCAGAGCTGTGATGATATCTTCAGTAATTAATTTCGCACAGAGGAACCAAACACAGCAGCTTTATTTTTGGGAATTACTTGGGAATAGTGCTTGCTCCATGCTTGCATTAAACTGACCATACTTTTCTTCCTGTGATCAGTACTACCTCCTGCAGCTTCCCAAAGTTATGTAGTCTTCTCTCAGGTGATCACCTACAAGGTTTTTACAAATCATTGAAAGCTCTTCATTATGGCTCTGCATTGCATTAACTCGTTATATTATTGTTAGAAGATTTCACCTTTAAGAGGCACATTTTCAATGTGGAGTTAAAGTTTGCCCCTTATCCCACTACAGCAGTGTCTTTTACCTCTTAGTTCAACACTTCATGTCTTGCCTTTGGCAAACATCACTCATGTTTTTATTGAAAACAGAAAATGCATTGAGGGGCTGGGACTAAGGTGTTGGTAGGAATATCTAGGATAGGATTTTAAGAGGTATCATTAAAAAAACATAAATTCAGCTGTATTCACCATCTGAATGAAACTGCATTTCAAGTATAGACCATGGCTTGCTAACTTTTCTATAATACACTCCAGAAAATATATAGATGATTCACTCAAAACTGTTTTTTGATATCAGTCTTAGAAATCCACACTTAATATTTATTATCACTTGTAAAGCACCAGTTACTAGCACTGTAGTAGCATTTTGAGTCTTGGCTGCTGTTACTTGTAAAACCACAGAAGATACCTGTGAGATTATTTTAAAATAAAAATTTGAAATCCTAAGTAATCTTTCCTAAAACATACACCTTCTGTCCAATTCACATCAATTTCTATAACAGCATCACTTAAAAACTATCAAACAATCAAAGAATGGTAGGAAATGAAGAAATCAATAGGATAAACTATGTATTTTCTGCATCTGTGTGGAAGACCCACAAAGAAAAAAAATTTTTTGAGAAACCACACAGTGATTACTTTGTTTTGTTTCCTTCAGTTTCCTTAGGCATATCACCTAATCTTGCAATTTCCCCGTACTTTAAAAATCTGGCATTTGTGATGTTTTTTGTATAGGGAACTGTCAACACTTTATAAGTGAGCTCAGGCTTTAGAAGGGGGTCCTTCAGGGAGGCTGTTTATTTTCCATTTGTTCTAATTCTCCCTCACTGAAAACCTAGAAACCAAGATTTTTCACAGACAGACTCTGCAAAACAGACTTTTTTCTTTTTTTCCTAGCAATGCCAGAGACTTTTCCTATCCCATGTGACAAGGAAGACAATGCTGTTGGTCAAAACCAAAGCATCAATAAAGTCTGCAACTGTTATTACAATATAGTAACTTAATTTACACATAAACAAGCAACACTCTCTCTAACATGTCTATTCACCTTTCTGCTTTTAGGAGATGTAATGGTATTTCCTAAATGACCTATTGCTTCCAGTGTAAACCTACCAGACATATTTTCTTATGCATCTGTAAATCATTATGTAAAAAGAAGTAAATAAAGCTTAATTTCAAACTCACTTTGAACAGCCCATAGTCAAATCAAATTATAAATCTGTAATTCTACATAGTTAATTAACTTGCAAATTCCTATCCTATTCAGCATGCTTCTTCCTTGTTCAGCAAAAAAGCTGAAGGGAATGCTTTACTGTGCAAGCTGCTAGCTGTTGCTTGACCCATTCCATACTATAAAAACCAGAGGTTGATCATCTTATCTTGATCACCAAGAAAAAAACTGCTGAACTCTGAGACCAGAAGTGATTATTATGATCTAGCAGGTCAAACTTATGATCCAATTTATGATCGAAATGATATTCTGAAGGAATTTTTTGCACTGAGATTCTTCACCTCTTACACAAGTATTGGAGGTTAGGATTTTTCTTTTTTTTCTCTGTTTTCACTCAAATAACTTTCTTCTATTTATTGCCTGAGAATGATGGCACTTAAGAGAGAAAAAAGATGTAGCGAAGGAGGAGCATCTCTCAGCTGGGGGACTTTCTCTTGAGAAGTGCAGAGATACTGCCAGATTTTGGCTGGGGAATGAGGTGCTAGGTTTAGCTCCTCCCTCTCTCTTGCTCTCAGTGCTGCAGGTGAGATGGTGCTGCTGTTGCAGTGGGTAGAATTCACTGAGGAGTTTTGTCCTTTACTGCTTCTCCTGCCACGCATGAGGCTTTGTCCTGTAAGAGCAGCTGTCGGGCTGGTACCTTGTGCCAACATCCGACCTCACTGGAAAGGACTCTCACCATCTACTTGTGTGCCTTGGGGGAAAACACAGGACCCCAAGTCCCTCCTGCTTCCCGAGGGAGCCTTTCCCAGCTGTTTGTGGGAGCCCAGCTGCCACTTCCCAGCCTTGCTGATTTCTGACAATGCTTCAGCGATTTTTTTGCTACACTTTAATCCAACACCCCTATATCTGGCTGACCCCTGTGGCTCCTGCTACAGCTCCAGAGTTATACTTTGTTTGTATTTTAGGGTGTGCTCACCTCTGCTGATGTACTCCGAGTTTCCTGCACAGCCCATTTTGCCATCTGGAGCAGCACCAGGCTGTGCGTTGGTAAGGTGTCTTGGTTTGAAGGTGTCTGCCAATAAAGGTAGAAGCTCCTCTTTGAAACAGAGAATTTAAGTCCTCTCCCTCCCGAGTATTATAATTGTTTGAATCAGGAACTGCCCACCTGCCCTGCCCGGCCGGCAGCCAGCAGCGCCCCTGCTGGCCGTGCCCTGAACTGCACAGCAGGGAAAGTGCCTGCAGCCGAGAGAAGGCTGTCACTGGGCTCTGCTTTTTGCTGCTGCAGTTAGCATTGTTTGTTTGCCTTGTTGTACACACTTGTAAAGAACTGTTGTTCCTTTTCCTTTTCCTTTTCCTTTTCCTTTTCCTTTTCCTTTTCCTTTTCCTTTTCCTTTTCCTTTTCCTTTTCCTTTTCCTTTTCCTTTTCCTTTTCCTTTTCCTTTTCCTTTTTTTTCTTTTCCTTTTCCTTTTCCTTTTCCTTTTCCTTTTCCCTTTCCTTTTCCTTTTCCCTTTCCTTTTCCTTTTCCTTTTCCTTTTCCTTTTCCTTTTCCTTTTCCTTTTCCTTTTCCTTTTCCTTTTCCTTTTCCTTTTCCTTTTTTTCTTTCCTTTTTTCCTTTTCCTTTTCCTTTTCCCCCTTCCCCTTCCCCTTCCCCTTCCCCTTCCCCTTCCCCTTCCCCTTCCCCTTCCCCTTCCCCTTCCCCTTCCCCTTCCCCTTCCCCTTCCCCTTCCCCTTCCTCTTCCTCTTCCTCTTCCTCTTCCTTTTTTTATTGTATCTTTGCCTAAAAGCCTTGTCATTTCAAAGTTATAATTTGGAGGGAAGGAGGGGGGGGGGTTCACATTTTTCATTCTAAGGGAAGTTCCCACCTTCGTTGGCAGACACCATCCTTTAAATCAGACACCAAGCCTATTCTTCCCATTATTTATCTACTAAAGAAAAGTGGGCTAAAACTTTGTGGTAATTTAGATGATCATCAACTCAACATTCTTGTCAAATTGAATTGATTTTTCCTATCTTTAGACTAACACCAGGCATTGTATAAATATTAGGAGGACAAAAGAAAACAGTGTGGGAAATGGATTTTGAAGACCACTTGTACGTATGAACTGCTAAAAGAAATCAGTACTTAAAATGTTATGGGCAGAAAGTACATTTCTATTTGCAATTGACTAAAAGATTATATTTCATTCTACTTAACACCTCTCTGCTCCTTAAAAGCCCTATATTTGGATTTCCAGTTTATATTACAACACATTATAGACAGAAATAAAATTATTGACTGTATGAGTTGAAAAGTACAAGCTGTTGCAGACCATCTGCTTATCAGTTCAACATAAATGAAATGTCCTAGAAATACACCTTTTGCAAAGAATCTTGCTTTAAAGGACTTTTCATTCAAGGGTTTTATAAAGGTATTGAAAGACTACTCATCCACAACATTGGGAATCCATAAGAATGTTATAAATGCCATAATTAAAATACAAGTCTAATAATGAGAACAGTTTGTAAACCAAGTATGGTTCATTTTACCTTTACAAACTGGTGGGAAAAAAAGGTTCAAAAAAGGATAGAAAGGAGTGAAATAAGAATATCTAATGTATGCACATGTGTATGCTCAATGTGTAAATAAGGCCAAACAACTCTCATTTCCTCTTACATACAAAAGAGCTATGACACTAGGGGTGAGAAACTGGTTTTACTAATATAAGAAATAACACAATATAATGGGAGAGAATAAAAGATAAGATATTAAGTTCAAACAAGGATTACAGTCTCCTTTTAAAGCAGGTTTCCTTCTCCTCTGGAGAAGACAATCACATCACAGAAAATCTTTGACCATATTTTTCTACAGTTCCAATGCAGTAATATGCATAATTACTCATACCAGACAGGGACATGATACTATGTATGACCACACAACAATTTAAAGGGCTCTCTTAACTTGCAGTGAGGACAAATTTTGTGATCCTATCTTCCTTTCAAGCTCTTGGGCTTGTGAGACCACTACCGTGTCAAGCAAAAGAGTGAGTTCTGGCACAAGAAGAGAGATTTTTTTTATTCCAAAAAACCCACCTTTGATAACAGTCAAGTTGTCAGAAAAACATTATCAAGTAAATTAACTTTTTGAACTTACTTTGGAATATTGGGAGTTGGCTTTCCCCACTGAAATCATGTCTATGAAGTATGCAAGCCTTCCCATGTTAATAAGAAGGAAACTCATACCTTCTATCAGAAATCCCTCCAATGCAGAAATTCCCAGCAAAGAACAAAGGCAACTCTGTGTCCTTGGAAACAAGATATTGCTTTGGGTGCAAGTAACTGACATGGGATGTGGGATTGGCAAAACATAAGAGACTAAAATAATTAGGTTTTTTATTAAAATGTGTTTCTTTGATGCTCAGCTGTATAAAGAAAGTGAAAATGTTTATGCACTGTAATTGACTCTTCCTCATTCTTTCACATGTACATCCACAACATTCACAGCTCTGTTCTTAGAAATATCTTGGCATAACTGCAATTGTGGAAGTTGAACTTTGAGGTCTTAGAACTGATCACTTGCCTCTTTCAGTAGGATTTGGCTCAAACCACTTGTATCAGTTCAGAAAAAAAAACAGTACTATGATTAAACTGAGAAAAGTGTTATTTCTCCCCCCTCCAACATGTTTAAACTAAAACAGGCCTTAGGATCTTAGGAACTTACAGACAGGCATCAATGCAGAAAGAGAAATTGTAATTATTCACCTTCTTTCAAGCTGTACCTCAATCAAGACTTCTGTTTTTGGGGTCCTTTTCACTTTCAAGCAAGTGTTAAAATGCTCAAAATATTTTAAAACAATTTGGCATTTATTACCATGGTTTTAACTTATTTCCAACCATTTACCATATTAATTTCAGCTATTTCCTCTATTTCTACACTTCAAATCGTTTTTTTTTAATTTCTCTTGCTTCTGTACCTTTTATCATTTTCCATCATTCATTTCACTTCCATTTTTTTTTCTGTTAAGTTTTTTTCCCCATTTCAAACCATTTCCCAGGTCAACAGCTCCACAGTCTTGGATCTTCTGATTTTTCATTTACCCTCTCAACACTTTACCTTTTTTCCCCCTGGTTTTCGCCTCCTCTCCTATATGTTGCTGCATAAGCAGTACGTATTTTAATACCATAAAACAGAGAACATCCACTGAGAGGAAAAGATAATGTAAGATTGTATGCAAATAGGAAAGTTTTGACAGAGACAAAATTAAAGTAACTCAGTATGTGGGTGAATCAGAGAGATTTTAAGATATTTTTCTTTCTCATTGTGCTTTGAAATTTTTCTGGAGGTGAATTTCTGCCCCTTTCACTTGTCTACTGATTTTAAATGAATTTTCTACCTTTTCTTTTTTCCTCCCTGCAGTAATTCTTGTTTCTTGACCAATTTTTTGGACTCCAAATGTGTTAGCAAAGAAGTCTCAGCTCTCCATTCACAAAACTCCAGCTCAAAATGGAAAGAAGAAAAGCTGTCTTTAAAAAAAGCTAACTTAAAATATTACAGAGTGGGTGAGATCCTGTGGAGGCAAGCTGAACTTAAAGTTAACAATAGTATGGGTAAAATAACCAGGAAACAAATGCTGACTTTTTTCATAAATGTATTTAAATGTGGGTTGGTTTTGGTATTGCTTTTTGGTTTTGTCTGTTTGGTTGGTTGGTTTTTTCTGCTTTACCCTTAGGGAAAATAAGAATGGCAGAAATTAAAAATTGGCTGCCCTGAGGTAACAATGGATAATCTCAGATGAAACTTTGGATTTTATGAATATCCAACCTAAAATAATCTAATACTTTACCAAAATATAAAGACAGTATTTAACAATTTTTAATGGACAAAATAGACAAAATTATTAAATTTTTCTCTAGGAGAGAAGTTGAATTTTCATGATGGTAGGAGATTGCAGAAAATTTATTTTATGTGCACAATAACAACTCATCAACAATAATCTCATCAGATTATTCTAGAATCTGAAAGTTCAAAGAAATAGAAATTTCAAAGGCCCTTACACCATTACTTGAACTATCCCACAGAATCCTTCTAGTAAAACTTGTGTCTAATTCACACTGTGTCTTTCTCAAAAAGATAATAGAGATATTTCTGTGATGCTTCTTTGCTGCAATTACTGAACTTCTGACCAAAACTTAATGAGCAGATTTTTATCAAATAAATTGTTACTTTAGCTGGCAAAAATTTGAATATGCATGCTTAGTGGTAATATTCTGTCTCTAGCTCACCTAATTATATGCAGGTATTTCAATAAGTGTGGAATATAGAAATCACCCATTTTAAAATTTCAGTACAAAAGTCAGTTTTTATTTGGTAACTGAAATTTTAAGGTGGCCTCTGGCTGCCACTTCCAGTACAAGTTTTTGTACTGTGGTTTGTATCTAGTTTTCAATGTTTAAAAAATTTTACTGTTCACAAGTAAAAAGTGCCTAAAATGTGGGAGCAGTCAAAGATAGCGTACAATTATGTATAAGATACTAAGAAAGCAAGCGTAATACAAATTTCAAATGTTATTTTGGAATTATTATTATTATTGAATTTTGCATCTGAAATGAACAAATGAGTTTTGAGACTGGTCTTCCACGAGCTGGCATTAATTTAGTACATTTTCTGTGGCCCACAATTTGTGCTGTGTATGGGTTCAAGTCTTTTTATTAGGTACTAAAATATCTGAATCACTTTTCTTGCCAAAAGCTATTAATAAATGCTTCATTCATGTGGGATACTTATGCAGGTATAGCAGAGGTATGTAAATGGAAACAGAATAAGGATAGAATCCTCTTTATTCCCTTTATTCCCTTTGCAATCCTAATTCTGTTGCCTTCAGCAGAGTTAACTTCGGAGAAACAATGGGAGTACTGAAAAATCAAGTCTTTTACAGGAAATAAAAAGCCTGAGAAAAAACTCAGCCATTCTAGGGCAAGATTATATTATAATGACCAACTCACCATTTCAGCATAATGGCCACTTCTATTTTCCATCAGTTTTCCTTTCCAGTTTGCTGTCTTGAGGAAGTGAATCTGCAAGGAGTAATTTTTAACGATTTTTAAAATCAACCTGTTAGTCCCAGCTGTTGCGCTTACCCTGTGAGATATTTTTATTAAAAACCAAAAAAATTAGAATTAACTGAAAGGGTGAAGATAGGAACTTAAAAAATCAAGAATATTAAGTCCTTGAATCATAAAACTATTTTTCACATTTCACAAATCATATCTTGGGTGCTTCCAAAAAAGCCTTCATATAGCGCACGCATAGCACATGTGATGGACACGTTCTTACATTTTACAAGCAAAAAGGTTATATTAAAAATTTAGGACCAAAATTATTTTGCAAAGGCTGCAAAGATTAAAGATCATTTCACCTGCACAGCTGCCATCTCATTTAAATTTGCATCCAATCTTCAGTAATTATGAACACACATATATGCATGCACACAGACACACACACTAGCTATGCACTGTACTAGATTGATCCTACATAAATGAAAAGATCCTGTATAAATGAAATCCCCATGCACTTCTGTGAGAAGAAACAGAACTAAAGAAAAGGATCCATTACGGTGCATTTTTCCAGATTTCAGAGTGGGTATTAAATACTGACAAATACTTTTCTTCCCAAGAAGAAGAAAAAGTCAAATTAATTCAGTTTTGAGCATTTATTTCAGAAGGAGATTATAGATTTCCGTACAAAGATATTATCCAACTTTTGCTATTCATAAAATGACCTTCAATTGAACTGTAAAAAGTAAATGGCAGGAATGTTTCCTGAAAAAGTTTAGTGAGGATATAAGAGATTAATGAATAAATTTGTGTTGGATACTCTCCCCTGTGTAGAATATTCAGAGTGATAGAATCATGTTATTTATTGTATTTTTTTCCAGATCATTTGCAATGTTAATTTATATGAGTTTGATATTGCTTTTGTCTTCTAGTTGTGTGTTATTCTGAGAAATCCCTGGGGAAGGAAAGGATTTATATGCTTTGAGTACACATTCTGCAGACTAAGCACTCTGGCATAATTATTTTTGGCACTCACTAACTGATTAAAACATCCAATTTAACTCATGATCAGTAAGATTAAACCTTTTTAATATACCTCAAAAGTAAATTATCATTTGCTACTCAAACATCCCTTTCTGCACATGTCCCTACTAAAGCTGTTCTTTTATTTTGTTAACGTACCTTTTAATGAGGATTCCTTTTTATTTCTTCCTTTGGGCAAAACTGTTTTCTTTTTTAGAGACATAGGAAAAAATAGGAGTTAGAAGCTGACTATGCTAAAATATGTGTTTTTAATGTCATACCACTAAGTTACCTCTTTCATGTGTGTGTTTGTGTGTGTTCTGTACAGACTCAGCTGTTAAAGAAAACACACCCTTGCTTTGTGTTTACTTGATGTGCAGACAAATGTACAAACAGCAGTTAGGAGGAAATAATATTTTGAAAAATAATTTGCACGACTCAGAAGAGTATTGACTCTTACTTCATTTTGCAAAAGGTTTTTTTAGGAAGAGTTATATCTTAATTTTGCAAGTAAGACATTTGAAAGCATGTTGTAACAATGCCTTAGCACTGAAACTTGGAGGGAAGAAAAATAGTCTCTTCAAAAGAATGAAAAACCCTCTTCAGCCCTGTATGAGGAAGGAAACACTTTTTGCAGAGCCCAAAATGGCATGAGCACCCAGGAAGTTATTGCTGGAAATAAAATTACACAATGCTCTTTGATCAGCACAGAGTGTTCTCTGCTTACATAAGGACCAACATGTAAGTTTAAGAAAGCCACAAGACAGCCATCATAAACATGAAGCAAAATGGTGAGTTTTGCAGTGTTAGTCATCTAGATTTTGTTCAATTAGCTCAGAATGATGTGTCTGAGATTAGAGGCCTTGTTTTAGAAAAATTGGGTCATCTTGGCTTTCTTATGTGATGCCACTTATGTGATGCCATAAATCCAAGCTTTTATCACCAACACAGTTCCCTGAAAAAATTGCATCTGACCTGCAGGAAATGTACTTTTGTGATCAGCTCTCTTAATGTTTCAAAACAGAGGCAAAAGTTGGGCAACAGTTCAGAAAACGTTCAATGTGAAATAAGCCATTGTAAAATCAAACACCTACTTTCAGAATTAGTATGTGCTTCCCTTATTTGTCTTTCCACACAGAAAAGGGTTGTCATAGAAGCAAGCTACTATCAGGGTTTAAAAACTTGAGAAAGCAACTCTTTGTGTCTTATGAAACCAAAGGAAACAGCTTCTGAGAAGGCAGCTCCAGGCAGCTCTCCATGCCCAGCCAAGTTCATTAGCAGGCTGCACTCTCAGCAGTGATGCAATTTGCCATTACCCTCTGCTTTAACTGATTTATTTTAAGCACAGGAAGAAAAGTCGAGATTGGACACAGAAGGAAACAATTGTTTTTTGGCCTGTAGTGGTGGAGTTTACATGTAGAGGTGCCTTCTAGTCTACTTGCTGAAGGGGAAACAAGTACAAATATCTATGGTTTGGCTGTTAGGGTCTGATTATAAGCACTGTGCTAGAGAATTCATGGATTATTCATGTGTAATTACAGATAGCTATTGTGCTCTTTTAAATCATCCCTATAGCCCATTATGGCCCATAACAACTGAAATAGCAATTGTCATAGTAAGGTTTGGGCTCTGTCATAGAGTGTAGGCTCTAATCAATAATGATGAATGGTAAAATTTAGCATCAAGCCGGAGAAAGTGTAGTTGCCTCTTGCCATAAATCTGTGCAAATATCAAGTTGTGCAGCTGCTGTATCTGGAAATCTAAAAGGCAACACTCTCCCTCCACCCCCTACGCATGCACCTCTATAAAAGTTGAAAAAGGAGAAATGTGCAATATGTCCATTCTAATAATCCACATGCTGTTAAGACACTTTTCTATTTATTCAAAGCAGGGTGAACCCTAGGTTGTTTTCAAGGTCAATTCCAGGTGAAAGGGGGGTCATCTGGAGGCCACCTCGACTCCCATGCAGGTCAATAATGTCTCCTCACTGCCCCAGAAGACAAGCTGCTCACACCCAATCAATCCACAAACGCTCCTGCTCACCCAGTGTAATGAACAGTGAATAAATGTAGCCTATCATCACAAAACATGCTTTTTAAGTACCTTCCCTTTTCATGTAAAACCTCTAGCTGTCAAATTCTACATTCACTCATCCAGCAGTGAGTAGCAAAAGTGAGAAATCAGGCTCTCATTGGGGTTGGTAAAAGGTCATTGCTGACAGACACGGAGGTTAAACTGCCGAGTTAAAATACTGTTCATTACCCACTGCAGCTTTTTGCTAACTACACTTCTTTGTGTTACAGTCAAGCAGTACATCAATATGCCCCTCCTCCTAATTCATTAACAATTGTTGAATTGTACAGGAGGGGGGGAAAAAAAAAAGGATTGATCTTTTATACCTTTTAAAATCTCTCCTCCATGTCAAATACTTTTACATCTTTATCCACTCAGTATTAAATACTCTGCTTACAGGCTGTGCTGTCTGCTTGAACAGTTATCATTATAGGTACAATTCCTGAAGGCAGGGATGGCCAGTTCATATGAAACCCCAAAGGTCTGAGGCTGCTCAAGCAATGGTTTCTTTTCTATTACCCTCTTCATTAATTGTGCTTGGAATAGTGACATCTGTACAACGACAAACTTGAAATTTTGCGTCGAAATTGTGCTATGTTAAAAGGGGTTTGAATGAAAAAATATGCTTCTCCTCCAGATGAAGCAAAATTGGTAAAAGCAGATGTAACATACTAAATTGATATTTAGCTGAAATAAAATGCCTGTGTCCTGTTCTTGCTGACTGGATTATATCTTCATCAAATGCTATCCTTGGTGTAGATCTCAAGACACTCCCATATCTAATATTTTATTAAGAAATGTTTAATATCTGCATTTTTCCAGGATTAAAAAAAATTAATATATCCAAAAGAACCAGGAATTATTTGAGCTCAAATGGAAACAGTAGAGAAAGGTTTCATTTGTACTGAAGGGAATGATTTGGTGGGAATTCTTAACAGTAAGGACCAATTTCCCAAAATGAAATCCATTCTTTGATTAATTAATAAGTAAATGTGATTTTCTTTATTGAAATGCAAACATTTTGTATTCAAAAATAACCGTCTTACAAAAAATATTATTCCAGAGCAATAGAAAAATTATCTCTAATAATGAATAAAGTAAACATTTATTTATGTACACATAACAACAATAGTTTTGACTGAACAATTACCATTATCTATTTAAATCTCTAATAAATGCATTCAGAGATATTTGCAGGAAAAGATATCTTTTTTTTTTTTTTCTCTATGCTTTTTCTCTCAGTGGGACTGAAAATAAAATGTTATGACTTAAATCACAAGAGGCTAACATCATTTTTAGCAACAAGGGCTGCATAATTTCAAGACTGTGAGTGAGTGGCTGACTTTAACTAAAATGTTTCAGTTCTGTGCGTATATAGGTACATAAATAATTCAGAATTAATCCCTGCAGAGGGGACAATGGGAATCGTAAATTATCCATGTGCCGTCCTCAGCGTTAGAGGCAATGAACCTATAGTAACAAACTATGAGTGTTACTCATTACATACATTTCACAGACACCTTAACCTTTTGAATATTAATTTCCCTCTGCAGCTTGTAGCTAGATGGCATAATTTCCTTTCCTTTCCTTTCCTTTCCTTTCCTTTCCTTTCCTTTCCTTTCCTTTCCTTTCCTTTCCTTTCCTTTCCTTTCCTTTCCTTTCCTTTCCTTTCCTTTCCTTTCCTTTCCTTTCCTTTCCTTTCCTTTCCTTTCCTTTCCTTTCCTTTCCTTTCCTTTCCTTTCCTTTCCTTTCCTTTCCTTTCCTTTCCTTTCCTTTCCTTTCCTTTCCTTTCCTTTCCTTTCCTTTCCTTTCCTTTCCTTTCCTTTCCTTTCCTTTCCTTTCCTTTCCTTTCCTTTCCTTTCCTTTCCTTTCCTCTTTACCTTCCCATTTTCTCCTTTTTCCTTCTCTCTTTTTTCTTTTCTCCTTTTTTTCCTTTTCTCCTTTTCTCTTTTTTCCTTTCCTCCTTTTCTCCTTTTCCCTTTTACCTTTTTCCTCCTCTCCTCTCCTCTCCTCTCCTCTCCTCTCCTCTCCTCTCCTCTCCTCTCCTCTCCTCTCCTCTCCTCTCCTCTCCTCTCCTCTCCTCTCCTCTCCTCTCCTCTCCTCTCCTCTCCTCTCCTCTCCTCTCCTCTCCTCTCCTCTCCTCTCCTCTCCTCTCCTCTCCTCTCCTCTCCTCTCCTCTCCTCTCCTCTCCTCTCCTCTCCTCTCCTCTCCTCTCCTCTCCTCTCCTCTCCTCTCCTCTCCTCTCCTCTCCTCTCCTCTCCTCTCCTCTCCTCTCCTCTCCTCTCCTCGTGTATTTAATCAAAATTCAAGCAATATCACACTAATGAAGCTTTCAACCTAACGTTTTTTCTGTGACAGGCTGTTTTGATTTTGTTCTGTTTAGGTTGGCTTTTTAAACTCTAAATATGGCATATAAGAATGTTTTTTCCTCTAAAAGCTGTATTCAGAAGGAGAAATTAAGTAACTCAATACAAAAATCTGCACCTCGGTCAGAGTCAGGAAACAAATTATACAGACACTTGCACATTTTACGTTTAGCTGAAATTATACCCTGGCTGTTCTGTAAATCCTAACTTCTTGTAGGGAACTCTACTGGGGCTTTTCCTAAGAGGTTTTAGAGGATCAATATCCATTTGGTAAGCTCATGATGCTATTTCTGTTAAAAAGTGGAACAGAACAATACTGTCAGGAGGCTAATCCCCTGATTTCAAGGGGACTTTATTCACATGAATAAGAGCTTCGAGTTCAGGCTAAGGTCTGTTAGATGAGTATTATGTATTTCCTGCTGGCTATGTATATTCATATATTTTTCTGTAAATCTCTACATCTGCTTTGACAGAAACAGGAATGCTGGGCTAAGTAGGTGTTTGATCAAACCCAATAGAAGGTAATAATAACATTTTTTTTGTTTGTTGGTTTGGTTGGTTTTTTTTTTCAGATGAATCCAGAGAAGTGATTTGCTGCAAGTTAAAGTCATCTCCATGCACACTGGTTTTTGATTGGGTAGAGTTATTTAATTGTCTTCATAGTGCTAGTGTTGGGCTGTGTTTTGGATTTCCCCTGAGCACAGAATTAACAATATAGAGATATTTGTTATTATTGAGCATAACAATTCAGATGCCACAGTTTATACATAAAGGCAAAGCACAAATTTGTCTTGCCACCTTGTGAAATTCTATTGAAATATACCAATTTATTTCTTCTATTGGAAAACAAACCAAGTTTTGTTCTCCACCATGCTCAGAAAACTGTCATAGAATAACTGAATCAGAAATCACGCTAACAAAAAAATTAAGTGCTTATTTCAGGTAGAAAATATGAGTATAAAGTATTAACAAAACCAAGGTTGTGTTGCTATGGCAGGAAGAAACGAAAAAATAATTATGTGTAAAATTTATGTAAAATGAAATTGAGATAATTGTGCGCTAAAAAAATAAATCATGTTAGCCCACTTGACTGAGAGTTAGATGGTTTCTCTTCCTAGAGAAAGAACCCTCATAAACCACAGCCCAATTATTTAATTTCCCTTACTAATTATGGAAAGTACTCATTTCTTGGCCTCAAGCACTAGATGATGTATCTCTGAAGGGCAATGCAAGATTCATCATAATCTGTGACTCCCCTTATTTAATGAGAATAAAAATAAATACTTCAGTCTAGGTTGAATTTGACTAGTGCTTTCTTTTATATTAAATATTTCAACTCAAAGCATTTTCTTATGTGAGGCACTTGCAAACATTGGGGTATTAATAAAATGCAAAAAAACCCAAGTAACAGCTACAGAACAAATGTTTCACTAGCTCCAACTATGATTTTCTACTGCCATGACTGGTTTTAATCACAACATGGAGATTTTATCTGCCATGATCCATTTAAAGAAAGCATTTAAACACAATTCCATATAATTTTAGATCATTCTGTAAATGCATGTAGTTCATCTGGTTTCATGTTCATTCAATGGATATCCTGAAGAAGTGGGTAGGAGGTGCCTAAAAGGAGATGGACAGTATCAAGGAAGAGTTGAAGAACTGATCTGGCACACATAAGGTATATTGGATTCTGCAGTGGAGTTCAGAAGCATATTTTCCTTCTTGAAAAAAAAAAAGAATAATCAATACAAAATATTCTCTCTGATAGTAGAAAAATAGCTCTTTGAAAATGTTCTTCTATGAAATGTCTTAGACGGAGCAATGTATGAAAGGTGAGATTCACCTGCACTTGTGTCTTCTCAAACAATAGAGAAAATAATTTCTGTAACACTACTGACCATCTCAAATCACCTATCTAAACTACATCCATTGGGTAATATCCTAAACATGCCTGATCACTGGATTTCTTTCTACTGCTGTAGAAGGAACCTGGACCCAGAGCTGCACACAGGAGAAGTTACGTCAGACAAATCCCACACAAACTATCCCAGTCTAGCCCAAAGTACTTTTCTTGTACCAAATAGTATTACTTTCTTTCAGTATCAGATGTGAAACAAGTAAAAATTATAGGAAATACCCTTACCATCTAAAGGGTAAAAATCTCTTATTCACTGCGTAAAAGTGATGACCCAGTCCAAAACAATGTTGGTCTGACAGCCTGAATTTTTTTTCACATATTTTACAAGACAGTTTGCAAACTCTTTTCAAAGCACTTACCTCAAACTGTTTTGCTACACTGTTTTAATCAATTGTTCATTCTGCTCACACAAATTTTCTTCCTAGGTTTTTTCCCTACTTGTATAGGAAATTGAGAGGATTGATTGGGGGTTACATTACAACGATGCACTTAAACACTGTTATCATAAACACTTTTTTCTGAAGTGCTTTAGCCTCTGCTCAGATATAAACATAGCTGTAGTGACTTTTTGAAAAATATACAAAACTGACTTATATTCCACCAACAACATAGACTTTCCCAGTAAACTTTAAATTATTATCAACTTTTTCTTTGAAGAAGCCAAGACAGTATTTGAGCCTATGCCCGGAAGATAATTCTGATAATTCACTTGTCAGATACTAGTCTGTATTATGCCCAAGTTTCTAGAATGAGTTGGAAAAATCTGTCAAATTACAAATTGAATGAATGGTAGTACTGTGGGCAAAGGGAGAGGTTTGAGAGTTTCTACCTCATGTATGGAGGTATCTCAATATTATCTGAGGAAAAGACTGGTGAAGAAATGTCAAAGTTAATCTTGACACTTGTGAGTCCAGGCAAATTAGAATAAATGAACAAAATCTGTACAAGAAGAAGTAGAATATGACAAAGGTCATAAACAGCTGTCAAAAGGACATCAAAGAATAGCCAGAGATGTCCAGTCCTGAACACACATTTGAGAAATGGTTTAAATGAAAACAAGCACATGTAGTTCAAAAAAAGTTAAAAGAGGTTAAAACAAAGGGAGGATTAACACCAAAAAAAAAAAAAAAAAAATTAAAACAGAGGATATCCTGATTAATGGGTGATATACATAACAAATCAGAGAATTGGATATATTATCCTGGAAAAAAATTATATGATGTCCTCTGCTTCTTATTTTAGTCTGCTTGAACACAATCAATGTAATTTCCAAAACCAAAAAATGATAAGGAGAAATGAGCTACTATTTCCTTATTAAAACAAAATCAGCTCTAAATACAAAGAAAGATAATATCAAACACCTGGTATCATAAATATCAGATAATAACTGAATATCTATCCTACATGCAGTAGCATGTCCAGCAGGAGCATGAAAAGAAGTGGGAAAAAGAACAGTAGGGAAGGGGAAGTGCTCTAAATGTCTCCTCATGTGTAACTGTGGTTTGTTTTTTTTCTCTAACAAAGAAAACTGATCAATAAATAGAATTTTGATATTTAGGATTGGTTGGAAAAAATATAGTAAATTACTTGTAGGACTATAAGTTATGTTGTTATCTTTTTGGGAAAAATTAATGGTTAGGATAACACTGGCCACGATTATTGCTGATATATCTACTGAGATTGTCTTCTTGTTGCAGCAGCATATTGTCATAATGCCACACTACATTGGCAAATTTACACCTGGCTAAAGGTAGCAATTAGCTTTATCTAAATCTGCCCACACCTGAGGGCATTTGAGTTCATAGTTTTAACTGGAATGTCACAGGCAATGCTGGCACCTGTTCAGTAAAACTTTCATACTACTGCAAACTTTGCACAGATCACAAGAGAGAAGGTATGGGAAGTGTTGAGTATTTGTGGTGATCATGCTCAGTTGTTCTTAGAGAATAATTCTGGGACACAACATTGTTTATATTATATGGACATGCCCTGTATTTTGAACCTGAAGTAGCTTAGTATTCCCTTTTTCATAAATTGTATTTGCTTTGTTTACCACTCTATGAACTCTACAAAATCATTATAGTAAAACTTGTGAGACTAGTCAAGAAAGTTTCTGTGTAGAAAAAAAATCTGCCATACATTTAATGTCCATTTATTCCACAACCTATCCTGACAGGCAAAAGGGAAAGTAAAAAAATCTCAAAATCCCCTCTTCAACAACTCTTGGAAAAGAGAAAACCAAGTAATACTGGAAAACATAACTGAAATTGAACCTTGAACAATTATGTACATCAGATTAGGAATTACATTATTTTTAATTAACAGGATATACTCGATATCCCATGCTGCAAATGCTTGAAGCCATTTTCAAACTAAAACTACCTGCTCAGACTTCTGTATTTTTACAGTCCTCTTATGAATTCCCAACTTTCCCATGACATGGGCCCAGACACAGAATCATCAAGTTTCAGGCACTGCATCTTAAGATAATGAAAATAGGTAAATCTGCAAGTAATCCCATCAGACAACCTAATTTTTCTGTAAATAGAAATTAAAGACTGTAACATTGAGGTAAATCTTATTTCTCAATTGCAAAAAATCTAAGTATTTTAGACTAGGTTTTAATAATCTGAGAATGAAAACATTACAAAAGTTTGAGGTTTGCTTTGATTTTTTCCCTACAGGAAGAGGAAGCAAAAAACCCCCAACCCCTTAAAAAGGTGTTCAGAAGCTCATAAAAAAAGGTGAATTGGGTAATTAAACAGTGCAAACATATTCACATATCTGGCTGATTTGGCTAGTAGATTTGGATAAGAAAAAAATAAAGAATGTCAGTTCATACCTAATAATTTATGAATTCATAAATGTTCAAAATTTGAATAATTCAAATAATACCCTAAACTGGAGATAGAATAGAAATTAAAGAGATATGGCTATCCAGGAGTCAGGAACAAAAAATAGTTACTACAGGCTTGTTGGATTTTCAGGGACTACAAAGAGAAAAAACTTGACATCTGGTTTCAGGTGCTGTGAGTGAAGGCAAACTCAACATTACCTAAAAAAAAAAAAAAAACTATATTATGAAGTATATTAAAATTATAGCAGATAACGCATGACGGTTTCTATGCAGCCATCTAATTAACAAAAAAACATAAAAATTATCAATTTTCCAAAGTGCCCCATCAAGGAAAGCACTGATGGGGCACCATCATAAATGCATAAATGTATAAATGCTCTGGTACTCATTTGCAAAATTTGCCTAAGTGTATGAGCATCTGAGTCCCTGAATAAAAACACACTTAAATAGAGTGGTAGAAATAGTACAACACATGAAAAACTGCAAAAACAGGTATGTGAGAGTATATATATGTGTGTATATGTATAAATGTTTAGTTTAATATGTGTGTATATATATATGTATATGATAGGACATAGAGTAGTGTTTAGGTCATGACTGCTTCATAATCAATGAAGCTTAGGGGAAAAAAATGCATGATACAGATAAAAAAGGCTATTTTTTTTTACAAGGACAAACACTAAGTACTAGGTTCTGATAGCCTCAGCCAAATGCTTGCTTCACTTATCTAGAATCTTTTGTTTTCCCCTAGTTAATTTTAATTTAGTTTCCAGGGATAGTCATCCCAGGATTATATTAATTTTTGGATCCTTTATTATGTTCAAACAAAAACTTCCTCTCATTTATGATCCCACTTCAGCTCCTCACCACAACTTTTGGAAAAGATCTTTAGATGGTGAAGTGCAATATCTTTTTATTTTAATTTTTCCCTTTCAGAATATCCACTGAAGCGTCACTATCATTTAAATAGAAAACAATTACATATGTCATGGTGCTAGAGAACCAGACATCTGGATCAAATGTTGCACTGTTCCCAATAGCACTTTTTTTTTTTTCTATTCCTTCCCTCAATAAACAGGTGCAAAAACCAGAAGGGTTTGGACACCTGCACTCAGCCTAGTGTATTTTTTGCTTTATTAGAAAACCCATTAGTAAAATATCATACTTTCTCCCTAGTGAGGGGAGACCCTTCTCTCTGCCTCTTGCTTTTTGTTAGTTTGTTTGCTGCTGTTGAATGATGGCTGGCTGCACGGTGGAAAGGGCATTCCTTTACAACTTTAAAGGCAAAGTAGAAAAAAATGACATTAAAAGCCTGGCTTGGATCTGATTGATGCACCCTTATATTTGAAGTTCACTCACAGCTTTGTGCTGGAAGACCAGGGTCACTCCATTCAGCCCTCTAATGAGACTGTGCATGAACACTTGAGGCTTTGTAGGCCTTGTTTTAATCAGAGATTGAGAAACACTCCCGACTGATAGTCGTCAGGACCAGATCCAGACAGAAAATAACATCCTCAATTTGGCCTCTGAAGGTGGGTTGAGCAAATCTTTGTGATGTATTGGAGTATTTGCTGAGTGCAAGCACACGTGGTGTGGCTCCTGTTTCTGTCGGCAAATAAAAATTTTTCACTCAGCAGGAATAATCAGAGCTAACTCGAGAGGAGAAATAACAAAAGCTCAACAGCCCTTAGCAACTCAGCATGGCATAGAGGGATTTAAGACTTTAGCATTTTATCTCTATCAGTATGAAAATGTATGAGGAAATCTGAACTTTGGAAGTGCAAATAAACACATTTAACACATTATAAACCAACTATTCTATCAATGACGCTGGGGTCTTTTTCTATTTTTCTCTTTTCTAGCCTCCCTCTCCTGAAATAATAAAGCTGGTTCATTAATTTGGATTTAAGCTAAAATCGATTTGTTTTGACAGAGTTACTTTGAAGGTAAGAAGGTAAGTGTTTGCAATACATTTTTAGCATTTCTAGAATGATAAGGGAGAAAAATCATGTTCTGCTTTTCATAATGTTTTTCTTTGCAGCTCATGTTTACTTCCCTTCTCTTGGCTGAGAGATGAACCCAACCCAGTGCTTGAATTTGATGAGGATATGATGGCATTAAAAATGCTAGGTAGCTTACCTAAATCTAAGCTAGATAGCTGCATTCTCCAAAAGTAAAACCCACTGTAATTTTAACTAAAAAATATTTTCCTTTCCTCCTAGAAAATATTGTGTCAATGCATGTGGTTTACAATCACTAATATTTCACTATAGAAACAGAGCCTTTGGAAAAGATAAGAAAAAAAGAGAAGAAAAGAAAAGAGGAGAGGAGAAGAGAAGAGAAGAGAAGAGAAGAGAAGAGAAGAGAAGAGAAGAGAAGAGAAGAGAAGAGAAGAGAAGAGAAGAGAAGAGAAGAGAAGAGAAGAGAAGAGAAGAGAAGAGAAGAGAAGAGAAGAGAAGAGAAGAGAAGAGAAGAGAAAAGGAGAAAAGGAGGAATTTGTTACCACTAAAGAAATGTAAGAAAAATAAATTCACAACATTATATTAACATTGAAAATAATTTGAAGCACTGAAATTTTCATACAGTTTCCCATTCTGCTTCCATGTCATTGCTGTGTTACTATATTTGCTTTCCATATCACCCTCTTTATTGTTTAATCTACAAGACTTGCATCTCCTCCACATGCTATTTTCCACACTGTGTCAGCTGTGCCCCTGCAGCAAATAAAGCTAAATTGCTGTCTCCCCTGAACTGTGTTCTAGGGCTGGACATCACAGCCTCTGCACTTGCATGTCATCCCTGTGACACATTCTCCTCCCATGGAAATGTTCTAAAAGGTATTTCTTCATTACAGCAAGAGAACAAGAGTAACCAAATAAAAAGAAAAAACTGAAAAAGGAAAAGAAAGTGCATAATCTGCTCTAAATTTAGAATGACTTATTGGGTTAACTCCGGATTTCTCTTCAAAACACAGGTTTTGATAAGGATGTATCATGTGAGCTATGAAGAGACTGCTTCTGTGTGGGGCAATTGAGAAATGCAGATTTAGAAATCAAGCTTGTAATGGGAAATGTACTTAACTCTAAAATGAAGAGCCTGAAGTAAACTAGGGAATTCCTTCAAAATTACAGATTTGCAATTCCAAAATAATACATTTCAATTTGTCTACCAGAGTTTGCAAAGGCTTTACCTGCTATAGCGCTGATTTTGATGTCAAATGTCAGGCTGTTAGGATCACTATCAGTTTTCATTCCCAGTAAGCTTCTTTTCCATCACTTTTTGCATACAACTACAAAAAACTTTTACTGAGTAGATCTAACTGCTAACCACTTACTCAGAGCTGAAAGCAGCAATCTGTTATGAATCATTCTGTGGGTATTAGAAGACAATGAGTTCTTTCACATCTACTGGTTTAATTCTTTCTCTCTAGATAATATCCCTTATTTCAATTACAATGTTTATCTTTTGAAGGCAACTTACCCTCCCCCTAATTGCAGTATTCCTAGAAACACCTGGCACTTTTTTCCTTCATACTTTACAGCTCAGTATGAAAAATGTCATCCTTAAATCTTTGCTATCTCATGGGCCACAACACTGGAGAAGGTAAATATTTTTGCCTAGACCATAATTTACTGTCCAACCTGCCCTATGACAGATCTGGCATTCCCATTTTTGAGTCCTTTGCAGAGTATTGAAGATGCTGCATTGCACTTTCTAAGGGCAGATGCTGATTTTGAGTTGCAGTCTCCAGTTAGAGTGCAACAATTCCCCAAAATGAGGCAGTTCAAGCATCCAGCTGCAATGTGGCTGTGTCTTCAGAGAATAGCATGTCTGAGGACTTTGCTTAGAGACAGGAGGAGTTCAAGCTGAAGGATGAAATCCAAGTCAGCCATACCATGAGGAAAAGCCTTCTTTCAAGCAGGGAGTGTGCAAAGGTTGAGATCGGGGGCATGCTACTCTGATTCTGGAAATAAAGGAAAAAAGTTCTCTTCTAAATCATCCCAGTGAGCTCCTTCAAGTTCAGGATATGAATTTGATTCTGTGATTCTACAAACACTGTAATTTACCCACATTTGCTTATTCTTTAGGATCTCCTGCATTATCTACATCCTGCCATTTACTTAGAGAGCATCAACAGCATTGAGCTTCCTCCTGAATTTCCCTTCTCATGTCAAGAATGAGAATTGCTTCACACAGCAGCTCAGCCCTGGGAGAGCTGTACTGAGGAAATTTGGGGCAAAGAAAGATATAATTACCTCAACACCAACATAAAACCATTCTTTTACATATTTGCCTGGGAAACCAAAACATTTCAGAAATATCAGATCATGTTTCAGTTATTTGGAATTGTGCTAAACAGTAAAAATGAATTATTATGTTCCTTTTGTTTAGAAAGCTGATATTTGTTTAATGTTTTCTTTTCCTTTGGAAACAATCATCTCCCCACTAGTCCTCCTTTTTAAAATTACCTTAGGGCTTGTTTGATTTCTTGGTGAATTTCCAGTTTTTTGTCTTCCCTAGCCAGACCTCATCCAAAAAGTCGTCTAGTTAGTCTTAGTTCACTCAGAGTTGCCATAAATGTAAATCTCAATATATAAAGCCCAGCATCTTGTGCCTCTATAAAATGATTGTTATCCAATATAGTTCTTTGCTTTTCATATAATTTTTCCAATATCAGTTCCACCTACCATCCTCAGGTACTATTTGTTTAAATATTAGTCTTATGTTGCATTAAAAAAAAAGAAAAAGTCCCATTGCAAACATTATTAGCAAAATCTCTGTTGGGCACAGTTCAAAATTGCCCTGTACTTATGAAAAGCCTGTAACTGGTTTGGTTACATATACTAGTAAACTGAAAATAAAGGATCAGAGAGAAGAAAAGGTGAAATCTGGTGAGGCATGGATGGATATTGATTTCAAAAGAGATCTTATTCCACAGTTACTGACCATCTATTTGTCTTCTCCCTCTTCCTGAATTGTATTTACTGCTATACCCAGTCTTTCCTCAAGCATCACAGGGAAGCAATAAATGCATGGACGGAATAATAAAGGACACAAGAGTATTAAAAAGGCCTCGTCTGAAGAGAAATTAGTGTGCTTGCAAACACAGGGTCAGATTCCCCTATTAATATCAGCAGTGAAGCTTATTGAAAAATCATTTCAGATACAGTAACAAACTAGAAGAAAATGTGCCCTTAAAAGCTGGCAGGATCCACGTGCTGCGTAATGCATGGACCTGCTCTTGTTTTCTATTCAATCTTTTACTTTCTGAAATGAAACAACTCATGAGGAGACTCGGTGCCATTGCAGTGATGTCTGCCTACAATAATAAAACATAATATAGCATCCCCAAAACCCTTTCCCAGATCATCAAAGTACATAATAAATCACCCATCACAAATGCTGCTTTACCCAAATACTTGTCTGCTTGTGTAAGCTGCAAACAGATTGGACCTGTCAATACTTCCATTAGAAGAGATATCCAATATAAAAAAATGAATTATTTATATTTATATATATAAATATTATATTTATATTTACATTTATTTATATTTATATATATATTAAACAAGTATAAATAAAACCCCTAAAATATTAAAAATGAGAAACCATATTTGTGCTATTACAAAAAAAAGCTGGTGAAATTACATCATGAGCTCACATTTTATTAATGCAATAAAGGATGAACAGACATCCTGAAAGAGCCAGCAAAACCAAAACTTAAGCATATATGAAGCACAATACATTAAATAGGCATCAAGTTATTAAAACATAGCAAGCAAGGATTAAAAGGAGCATGCCTTCCATTCTTAGACAAGCATTGGTTATAAATCACTTTTCTCCAAACAGAAATGTTTCTTAGTCAAATAAAGAAAAAAAGGAAAAAAAAAAAAGAAAAAAAAGGAAAAAAGCAAAGGTCTAACTGCCATGTATACTCAATTTATATGTCATGTCTTATTAGAACCCAATAAGAGGAACGTCTGTTTTCCTCCTTTGGTTGAGCCATCACATTTGTCAAAATTTTATGATAATTCATTCCATCATTCCTCAGACATTTAAATGACAGACAGTCACTGGGAAAAAAAAAAAAAAATCGCTGTAATCCTACTATTCATGTTGAACTGCCTCTAGAGAGTTTTTTAAAGTACACCACATCATGGTAGGAGCGGAGCCCTAAACTTCTCAATTTCACTTATGATTTGCTGCCTTTTTGGAAAATGGCAATAAATTGGCTCTCTACTATTCTTGACCTCTTGACTTTTGAACTCGGCTGTCCATGCCTTAACTTTGCTTGTTTAAGTCAGCAGCTCTCGTATCACTCTGATCCTCTCCCAGAGGGTCTGGAGGTTTAAGTTTCCTGAACGGTTAAGCTCCCCCTCTAGTGTTCACTGCTCATCACATTATTCCTCCAAGAAGGGAAGAGACACATCACTTCATAACTTCCCACAGAGGTGGTTTCTTCTCATTCACAGCTTGTAGCAGTAGCAGGAAAAGGTAAACAGAAACCTTTAAATGTGTTTTTATTGCGGCTCCTTTCTGCTAATTTTGTAAGAAAAAACAGAAAATGCCAATGAGGATCTAGTCTGAAATCGGTATAAAAAATGCCTGATATTTCAGAGAAAAAAAGAAAAAGGAAAAAAAAAAATCTAGTGGCTTGTAAAATATCTGAAGTAATCAGGCAAAAAATAGCATCTTATTATCTCTGAAAATTTGTTCATAGGTGAGTGAGTTAATCACTGAAAATCAGATGAGAGAAATCTTCATCTAAGAGCTCATTTCTAAGGAAATATGGGAAAGGGTTTCTCACGTATCTCTTTCCTTATTGTGACTTGCTAGTGATCTGCAAAATACATCCTTTCTTGAGGGTCAACATATTCGTACACATACACTCACATTGAGGGTTTGGATTGTTTAATTCATGAAACAAAATCTAAATGAACACCATTTAGTTACAATCATCAAAATCTGTAAACCTGAAAGTTTAAAAGTTCTATGTCTTTGTTAAACACAGCCTTGGAACTGCATCTAGGCACAACCCAGAATTCATTGTATTGTGAAACACTGAAAAAAAAATAAACCCTGCTTTTCAAATGAGAGCATGCCAGCATATCATCTGTAAATCTGATTTAACTTTAAATGCATGGAGTTTTATTATAAAGAGAAATGTAAAAGCAGCCACGGCCTTCATTTCCCTCTTTGCAAATACAAAATATAAAAAAAACCCAAACACGACAAACTCTTCACAAAATATTATTAAAAATTCAAAACACAAATGATAATCTTTGACAGAAAATATTAAGGGCTTTATTAGCCTGGATAATTTTTCTTAACTGGTATCTACCTGTGATTTATATATGCCATATTTTTCTTGTAGCAGCCATTGTTTAACTGCACAGAAAAAAGAAAAAGTTAAACAGATGTCAGCTAAAAACCCACTTTTGTTTTGTTTTAGATATGAAAACATATATTAAATGATCTCCAAGTAAAAATCTGATGGAGCATTTTCCATTGTTCTAATGACTCTCTTGCAAAAAAAAAAAAAAAAAAAAAAGCTTTTGAAAATTATGGTCATTGGGGCAAAATTTTTTCAGAACAAAACCAGAAATCATGCTGTTTTTGATAACATCTGGATGAGCTGTTTAACTTTTGCCTTTTCAACATGGCTTTTCTTTTTCCCCCTCGATATTAAATATTTGCAGCCTGTAAAATTTGAAATAAAAATGTAAAATTTATCTGAACCAAATCAGCCACTTTAATGAGTTTAGTATTTTTTTCTCACTATGTTCTCTCATGAACAATTTAAATATCTGATTTTTTCATTCCAAGTCACATTGAAAACTTTAACTCCCTGATGCAATGGACAATTCTGCCCTCTGAGTCTTTCTGTGAGGTATACACACTAGCAAATTTGAGGGTACTTACAACAACAAAAAAATGTTTCACAAAATAGAACTGCAAATTTTGCAAGCTTCTTAAAGTTTTTTATTTTGCTACTGTGCAGCAGAGCTCTGCAATCAGAATATATTTAGACTGTGAGCTGCAAGTATGTTTGGATTATATCTACACTGAGGAATTTCTAGCTGAAGTGGACAGAACTATAGAAATTCATCTTAGAGCAATCTCTTTACAAAAGTGCAATTTCTCAAGTACTATAGAAATAAGCTGTATAAGTGCCAAGGTAGGGCATGGATTGATTATTTTGGAAGAAAGAGAGGGGCTAGCACGAAAATATGAAGGATTATCTTTAGTACTATTTATTCTGTGTACAGGGCACTGTTGGAAAGTGAGCTAAAATATAATGAGAATTGACTAATGAGGCATTAAATCATCCATAAAGGAAAGCCTGATGTCTTCCTTATGAGCAGACCACTTAGGATTGCATGCAAAATAACAAACACTTCAGCTCCTCAGTGCTACAATTGGAGCACCCATCCTGTCCTTGTCCTCTGGTGAACATCCCAGAGAATATCCCAGCCTGAGGAGATTGTCTGGAACTATATTGGCTGATATTCCCAAAATCGGGCAGATGATCATCTGCATTGCAACCTGATCCACAGACCAAGGAGACAAGTCAAATGAGAGACACAACAAAAGGCAGTATTTAAACAGGGCTCAAACTATAACTCAGCATCCTAACCAGTTTCTAAATTGTTCCTCTGACAAGAAAGCAGTTGCTGTGTCAAGGGGATATTCTCTCACACAGATATTCTGCCCATGACAAGGTATTCTACCCATCAGAAAAAATTCCCTTCAGCGAGGAGTCAGAACAGAGTAAGAGACATAGCACTTTATAAAAGTATTTCCTCCTGAAATCTAGTTTCTTCAACAGTAAACATCACAATAAAGAGATAAAAATATTGTTTCAGACATCTAAGAATTAAAGATGGCATGGACTTCAAAATATGTAGTAAAAATGGAAATGACTGGTAGTGTAGAAATAAAATGAATAAGAGAAAGGTTAAAAAAAAAAGAAGGAAAAAGAAATTTTGTCTATCATTTTTCTGGTCAAAGAAAATTCTTAAAAAATTAAAAAAGGAGATAACAATAGAACTTATAAGGAATTATTTATAAAAATGCATATAATATCTTTTTAATCAATCACATTTCTCTTGAAGGGTAATATGCCTTAAATGTTTTTAAGCTGTCAATTTAGCATACTTCTGAATTAAAAAGAAAAACACAACAAAACAAATCCCCAACACTACAGATAATAATAAGGTGGCAGTTATAAGTCTTAACACAAGATTAGAACAATTCTTCAATTAACAATTTACTGTGTTTGCAAGGGATCCTGCAGAAGATATCTGAGCATCACTGAAGCAATGTAGACACTGAATATGGATTGGAACTTTGTTTTCTATGCTGCCTATGTGACTTTGATCTATTTGGAGAATGCTTGAACCTCTCAAGTTCATTAAATCATTACCCAAGGAAATTATGTGTGATTGGACAACACTCTTGTGTTTCAATGAGCAAAACTTGCTAAATATTTGAATAAGCTTCAGTTGTCTTAAATTATGCTTTCCTTTAACACCTGGAATTAACATGTGATACAGATACCTATCTATAACCTTTATAGGGCAGTAGAAAATGTGAAACCTACTGTATCTGAAATTAGTATAAAGGTTAATTTGGTACACAGAAATAATTTCTCAAGTGTAGCTTATATAACTGCATTATATTGTGGTAAAATCAGGAATGAAACATCCTGTTGTAACTTCAATTAAATCAAAAGTATTTCTGGCTTGTTTATGACAGTGTTGGGACAGAATGCTCATGTTCTTTGAACTCCCTACCTATTTAAAATATACTTAGGATGTTGCTTCATTACTATATATCCATCTATCTTCTACTGCTTTTTAAAAAAAGACTACATAACAAAAGCAATTTCTTAATACTTTTATTTCTTTATTTCCTTCCTTGGAGATTGTAAGAGAAAGAGTTTGACTTCCTGATAGATTTTCTGCTTGTTTGTATCATTTGGTGAGATGTGCATGTGCTTGTTTGTTATATATGTATGGGAAGGAATTATTTCTTGGGAGACAATCTCTGAGTCTAACCCTGTGGTCAGTTTTGTGTTCTTTCTTGTTTCTTGTGGGAGTTAATTCCATAGTCAAGGCTGAGCCTGTGAAGTGGGTAACTAAGCATCCCTCCTGTTAGTCAACAATTGCACTGAACTGCTGCCACAAAAGGTCAAGGAAGGAAAGCTGATCTCCTGGATATCAGGGATCAAACCCTTAGAGGGATTTGGGCAGGGGCTCAGAGACCTTGAACTGGGCACTTCCATCAGCACAACATGAAAGGGACAGCAGTAAAAGTAGAACTGACTACTAAGCAAATTGACTGACAGACCTTCTTGGTGGGGCATGCACACCAACTCCCACCCTGCCTGACTTACTGGCTGATGATTTTCCTGGGTGTTTTCCATTATTAGGCATATTGAGCAGCAATAATACTGTGTTATATTTTTCTTCCTCTTTAATATTCATAGCATTACACATAAGCACCAATGCTATCCAATTTTCCTTAAGCTAAATACTCTCAGCAGCAAGCAGTGCTATCATTTTAACAGTTTTTTTTTCTCTGAAAGTTCACCTTTTCAGTTTGTTGTCTCTTTTAATTTTCTTTTTCCTTATGGACTTATGGACTCTTATCCATATGATTCTTCAGAGAATCAATCAAAACTCTTTTTCCTAGTGCAAATCAATCAATCAATCAATCACTCAATCAATTTCTTATGCCTGACAAGGCCTGTTACATACTATAGAGTCACAAAGCATCCATTTATGTTTCCTTAACAACAGGTTTTCCTTTGTTTACCACAAAGAGATTGCCAAATTCTTTAGAGGACAAATACACAGACATCTATGTAACTAACTCCTATAATGGGTGTCACTATTTAATTTCTTTAGCAGGCCTGTCTTTAAAAGACCTTCTCTACCTCGACATACATAGCAATGGTTGGAAAAACTAAACTGTATAGAGATACCACATTTTCTACACACTTCCATAACACTACAGCTATTTAGAGAAAAAATTCTCCAGGCTCCAATCTTTACTTTCAAATTCAAGCTGTACCACCTCCTATGAGTAGTGCAGAAAGGACAGTTTTCAAATAAATGCCTCCTCTTCTTTTTGTAACATTGAAAAGAAAAATATTTTTTTCTGCTTTGCAAGGGTGCCTGAAACCCAGCAGAAGATGATGGAGGGGAACTGGGATGGTGAACTCTCTACTGGCCTCCTTCAGCCTTTGGGTTAGGTAAATTGAAGGGAATTGTATGGAAAGTTTATGACCTCTGCTTGTGGCTGACTTATTCTGGGCTTTACTCTGACTCTGTTTAGAAAAGTAAAATTTTTCAGTTTTCTAAAACTTAATGACTTAATTATTAATAGTTTTAGTGGGCTTTATGCAGTTTAGGCCTATTATTTTTAGATGAAAATATCTGATAGGCAACTTCTCCATATATCTTTGTGCAGTCCTCCTCTCACGAAAGCAGAGGCAAGTATAGAGCATTTGAAAACCTATTCATCTACAAAATTAGCTCTTGCAGCTCTTACATGCAAGTAACATTGCTTCAAATTTGCTAAAGAGCAAAATATATGTGTAACACTGTCTGTGTTCCTAACTCAAATATACTACAATTTGGAGACAATTAAACTAAAAATCCATTAATGAATATGAATTGTTTCATGGAACTTCCTGTTTTCCTTTGTTTTGACCCTTCTGTTACCCATTCCTTTAAAGAATTAGTAGATAAGGCTGACAAAAATATAGAGGTTCAGTTCAGAGCAATTGTTTTCCAGCCACACATACAAAAGAAACTGCCTTCTAGATTTGTTCCACATTACTTTCAAATTTTAAAAGAAGTGTATTTTGCATCTGTGAAAAGTACTGGATTGGTCAACACTGAGACCTGATCAGTAGCACAGGCAGATGAAATGAAAGTTTTCTTACATCTGTTTTTTGATGGATCTAACGTTAAGATGATCCATGTCTGAAAAAGGAAGTGTATCCTCTACATATTTGGTAATTAAAACTCTTCAAAGTGACAATAACTTTACTGGGTACTCTGAAAAATGCACATACAATGATATTTCCTGTTGATTATGGAGTGCCACTAATTAAGTATCACGACTTTGGTTAACTACATGAGATAGTTGTACTTTAATATGTAGTTTGAGTATGGTTTTACTTAATATATGGAGTCAGTGGGAAAGTAATACTCCCCATGATTGAAATGGATAATTTGTGTACTAATCTTTCTGATTCTCAGAGACAACTAAAGAATGTACACTGTAACTCATTTATGGGCAGGAGTTAAAGTATTATGAGGTTAATCTGACATTTTTTCTGATATTGGACAGGCTTGCCTTATGCTAGGAGGAAGCTACTCTTAATACTTGTCCATATTATATTTGGTGTGAAGGGGCTAGCTGGAGTTTGAAGAATGCAAAGAAATACCCATAATTTTTCTCAGTCATTCACATATGCCAAGTGCAGGACTTATGGGAGGCTGCAGAAGTAATAGTGTGAGTACAAGGTCTGGAATTGAATATCCTGGTATTTGTCAAAATTGGAGAGGAAAAAAAAAGTCCAGAAATATTGAATAATTTTCATAATTTAAGAAGTGATTAAGGGCATAGAGTAGAAATGAAGAAGGAGTTTGTTTTTAAAGCTTTTCCACAATATCCCATATTCTTTGAAACTCTTGGTAATGAAGCTACCAACAAAAGTAATCCTCACTATGCTTTTAATATCCTGAGCTTTTTCAGAACCAGTCCATCTCCTAAGAAGTAATAATATTATTCAAAATATCTCATGCAGCAAGACTTAGGATGAAATAAGGGAAGCCATGTCCAAAGTGAAAGATAAATACAGCAATTGTGGAGAACTTTAAGACTGTAATCAAAATCATAAAAATGTCTTCCATTTAAGAAAGCCAAGTAATGAATGTAGAAAAGGCAACTGTGATGTTCAGCTAAATCTGTGAACAATTTTTATGATTTTTTTTCTCTCAAAAAATAGTTAGAAATCAATTATAATTTAAAAAAATACTGACTTGGCTTCACAGTGAGAGACAAACCGAATATATCCTAACTATGGCTCAAAATTAATGCCATTATGTAATGACTCCCAAAATTACCAAAATGCCATCTAACTGAGGAGGAGACTGGGTCTACTGTTAGTGTGAAAAAACAGCACAAGGACAGCAAAACAGTGTCCATTTACTGCTGTGTTCCTATGTCACATTAGTTTCAAGATTTTTGATAATTTTCACTCTTAATCTAACAGTGGTACATATTGCACAGACATAAGAAGCACATACCTTTCCTCAAACTGTAGCTATGTCTTTCTTTAGCCACCATAGCCTATTCCCCATGTGCTGAGAACCATGAAGGTTATTTTTCTTTTCCTGCTTGCAGAAAGTTTAGAAGATTCCAGAGCAACTTCCAAAATCTGGAAGATATAAGGTGGTTATAATGTTGTTTGTGTATACTATAAGATCTTATTATCCTTAAAATGAATTGTCAGGAAGACCTTAAAGCTCCTCATTTTGATAGCTTTTCTAATGTACTTTCTGTGCATATTTTCGGAAGGAGCTATTGATAGTAGACATCCTGATTTTGTGTATTTGGAATGTTTTGCTTGTCCAACTTTACTATATCTGCAAATATTGAGCTGTGGCTGCAAATGACTTTTATAATAAGGACTAAGAGGAAATTAATTGGATATTCAAAATTTATGTCAGCACTTGGCTTTCAGTACATGAATGTTCTGGAAAAAAAAGAAATTGTCAAGACTCAACTCTTGTTTTCATTCAATTTCAGAACAATGAATACCACCACTTTTAGCACTCCATCCTTTTTTGACTGGTCTGCTTAGAAAAAGTGTCTGACTTATAAAACACACCAGAAATAGTGGCAAAGATTATGAAATTATATTTCCTAGCACATAAAATTAATCTACTAGTTTGTTCCATCTCTTTAATAGTTTTGTCTAGTATAACTTTAAAAAAAATTAAAAAACCCACTAAAACTTGTGCTACAGTTTAACATGGAATCCATCTCTTATCCCTCATTTATCTCTATAACTGACTCCCAATCCATACACTGCATTTTGCATGTGTATCTAGTCTTTCTTCTGTGAAGAGCACAATGCTGAAATCTTGAACCTCAGTGCTGTGTAATCTTGAGATTAGGAGTTCTGAGAAGAATGGCAAGAATATCTGTTGATAGGATTGATTAAAAAAAGAGTAAGAAGTATGGTAGCATATCAATATCAGCGTTTTCAAACCAAGGTTGACTTGACAATTCTTTGCAGTAAGTATATGACTGCATTTTCTCTCTAGGAGTTTTGTGGGAAGCCCAGTATGATACTGCAGATAAAGTTATAAAACAATTGAGAAGCTGCCCTCCTGTGATGGTTACTCACTTGCTGATCAGCATTCTAAGATAGGAGAAAATTTAAGAGGTAAGTAGTAAGTAGGCACATTATCATCTCCAACATTATGCCAGATTATTTTCATTTCCTTGAACATTTCACTAAACAGTATTATAAACAATTATTTATTTTATTTAGTACTTATCATTACACAAAAAAAGATAACAAATGAAGAACACTTCTGCCTTTTAAACTTGTGGGGAGGGAAAAATTATTATTTTCAATTATTTGATAAAATGTGACTTCAGTGAACCATTTACTGCCATTTGATGCTCCTAGGTTATTTCATTAGGTGATTTGTGTATTATGTTGTTGAGATTCTTCAATACTGTTGATAAACTGAAAATTACTCTGGGAAGTGTCATAAGGAGAAAAAAACCATAAGTATGGAAGCAACATAAGAAAAAAACATGACTTTAAATAAACAGAAGCGCACAAGGAAAGTGGATGTAAGGTAGGGCTGGATCTTAAGGCCAATTTATGTTTAAATTAGAATCAAATAACCATTAAAATAATTTACAGAGGACTCTGGGCACTGAAACTGGATTGCATGAGAAAATTTGTTCTCCATTTCTTGGACTCAACATGAACATCACTGCTGTTCCTAAAATACTTCTGAAGATTGGCTTTTGTGTTGTAATGGAATTGTTGTGCAAATATGGTTTATTACATAAAATTAGAGCTGTTATACTCCCCCTTATGGTGTTGTGCTAATCTATAAGGAGTTTACCATGTGCCCATGAGACATAGGTGCCTGCCCACTGATTCCCCACACTCTGTTGAGGGATGGAGATTTGTTCTTACCTTTATCAGTAAAGCAAACAAACAAAACACACACACAAAACAAAAACAAAAGCTTGGTTGGTTCTTTCTGCCTGTTCTTATAGAAGGAGATGTCAACTGAAAACATCAGTTTAAAAAACTCCAAATTCTAAGATGCTTAAAATGCAAAAGGAGATCCTGATATTCAGAAAAGTCTGAACTGTTCTTTAAATCTGTTATTATTCAATATGATGATGTATTTTATCAAGATCTAAATAAACAGAACTTGATGGATCTTATCAGACTGAATTATTAAAATTTTCACAGAAACAAAAAAAGAAACCTGGTCGATATTTCCACCTTTTCTGCTTATGATAAAAACCAATATGTTTTATGTATTTAAAATTAGGATTACAGGAAAATTAGTTCATCTGTAAAGACTTCTTACTTGGTATATAACTGAAAAAATATCCCAATTAAAATGACAGTTTAGTGTTGAATTACAGCTATTTTGGTGTGACTACTATGCAATCTTATTATTCTGTTTATCTGTGTAAAACATTTTTACAACTTATCAAAAGTCATATTTTCCTTTCTCTGGTTCATTTATTAACAGAAATAGCAGTTAGCCAAACTAAAAGTAAAATCTGTGTCCATTGGTTGAACTTTAGAGAATTGTTCTCTCTTTTCTTAGGAAAAAAATCACCTATATATACTCCTGTTGTAGATTTGCAGTTTAGGTGTTACCCATGCATAAAAAAATGTTTGTTTTGTGTTGATGGGAACACTGGAAACTAATCAAAGATAGCAGAAGTGTTACAATTATAATTTTTGTCAATCAATACATCAAGATGTTTGAAATTTTATACTGGTATCTTTAATTTTCTTGCAGAGCGAGAAAATATAACCACTTTTGTCTGTACTAGCATGAAACAACCTTTAAACTCTATTCATCCAGAGAGACACAGGCAACAAAAAAGTTCTCACTTTGTTAGAATCAGGAGTGGAGACAAAAGGTCCTAAAGAAATTATTTGTTTACAAAACGATAAATGAGGGTTCTCTTGGAAAACTGCCTTAAATCCAATTCTGTTTTAAGTGTGTCTTGGAAAGTTGTCACCTGAAGCTCACCTGAATGAAGCAACGTGACTTTTCAAAAAACCCCAACAAAACTAAATCTGAATTAAAAACTGTTCAACTCCCCCATCCTCCTTCACCCCCAGCTTTGCTGTCTAAATAGCTGGGCTGTCTAAATAGCCCAGGAGAGATAAATCAAAGCCTGAACTGTAACCTTACACTTATATACTTGTTAAGTGACTTTTTTACGGTCTGTTATTGCTAGAAATTGGATTGCTTTTAAACTAATGTTGTCTGGCGGGCAAAAGTGAGTGAAATCACAAACCCTGGAGGAACACTAATTACTTGTTTTAATTAGCAGCAACTTTCACCAGAGTAAAATCTCCCTACAGGCCACTTTTTGGTAGGTGTGGAAAATTAAAAAAAAAAAAAAAAAAAAAAATAAAAAAAAAAGGAAGGTACATAGAAACAAACCAATAATATCCTATTTATACCTAAATTAGAGCTGTGATCTTATTCCAGTGTAGGCACAGGCTTTAGAGGGAGCTGCTCACTCCGGGGGGAGTGGGGCCTGCAGCACTGGCTGCTTCACTTTGGCAATCAGCTGCACAAAGCAGTCCCTTATTTTATGCTGCTACATCATAAAAGTGCTCCTTTTGTTACATTTCTTCCCTTTAAACGGACTTAATCCCCTTTTCAGTTCAGCCTGTAGTGAATCCCTCAGGGACATCTCACTTGTCACAAGAACTGCAACGGGCCCGCTCTGGCAAACCTTTCAGCCTTTCCTTGAATTCCTTGGATTTTTTTTTTTTTTTATTTTCCACATTAAATCGCACTTTTCATTCCCCTCAACGCAGGGCAACCCCCCTAATGATGGCAGAGAGGCAGAGGTTGCTCCACTCCCCGCTTTGTCACCATTTTGTGGCTGAGAGGCAGCTTGGCACTCCTGAAATCAAACGAGGTTTTCAGCAGGTCTCCTTAACCTTGAGATCACCTCAGGAGGACGTAAAGGTGGTTTAAATCCTGTTTTTTTTTCCGATGCCCGCCGATGAGAGATTGCAGGAGATGGTTTTCAAAGGCTCCAAGGATTGTTTATTGTTTCTTGTCTCAGGAACTCTTTGCCTGGCAAACAGCGGTCTGCTCAGCCGGGCATCCAGGATGGATCTGCCTGGTGAAGGCAGGGCTTATCTTATATAGTCTAAATTACGTGCTAAATGTCTATAACAATTTTCCAATACAACACAGTCTTGTTACATGGTCCAGCTCTGTCCCCATCCAATCTAAAAGTGCCAGCGTGTCACCCAGCATGGATGACACGGAGAAGAAGGAGGAAGAAGTACCCACACCCCAAATTCTCCATCTTGGCCACGTGTCCCTTATCGCAAACCTCCCCAAAAATCTATTTATCTACGTTCTAACAACCTAATTTACACTTTACTAATTTTGGTGGCTTGTTTCTCTTCCCTCTGTGTTGGTAATTTCCCCCAGGGGCTGGAATTCAGGGCCTGAGACACCAGGGTCTCACTCAGGTGTCTTTGAGACTCTCGCCAGGGGGCTTTTGAGACCCCCAATGTGATATATAATATAATGTAATTTATGTAAAGTTGTAAATTAATGTAAAATAAGCAATGCGTTTATGAGTAAAGTAAGAAAAAACTTAAAAACCAAAAGCTGCAAAGGGAGGAACAGGGGTTGCTTAATCACAACACCATAACTTCCAAGAAGAGCTGAAGAGCTGGGTTAGCAAGACATGGACGTAGCTGGTGGAGATGGCTCTGTCCAGAGAGCACCCAAAAGATAAGAGCCCGATGAACACCCACAATTAAGGTAATCAGAGCCATCAAGAAAAATACATCTGAATGCCTGTTTCCAGTAAACCAAAATCTACAAGTTACATCTCAGTTCCATCTTCCTGTAAACCTGAACTTGCCTTCATCAAAATTCATCAGCTCCCAGGATATGGTTTTGTCCAGCCCAACGCGGTGAAAGAAAACTACATGAATATTCTGAATGACAAGAGAAGACAAAGACCTCCGCTCCGGGCAGGGAAAAGCTGTATAAAAACTGGACTAACCAAAGCTGCTTGGTGAACATTTGGGGATTTGGAGCGATAGAGTTCAAATCATTGTGTGTTCACCCGATGCTGACCCCGGGCTCGGCGCTGTCCTTTTTAATTGTGGCTGTCGAGGACGGTGTTTCTGTCGCAAAATAAATATTGCTTATTTTGATCATATTTAATTCGACTTGATCTTGTTTTTATCTATAACACCCAAGGAGGCCAGAGGACTACTCTGGACTCCCACAACGGGTTGAGAAATGGGCAGGCTACAGGGAATTTGGCTTCCCACTGCAAATGAAGCCTTCCATGAAACCTTTTCATTTACAGGATTTATGGCTGGTTTTAACGTGGGAAAGAGCTGGAATACAGGTGTTCCTTGTGGAGGGTGTGTGGGTTTGTGCGGCTGGATGAGCATTTTTTGTTTGATAATAAGTGGCAAATCGAGGCAGGAGGAAAGAACAAGCGCCTCTGTTTTGATTATTGCTTCAGAAAGGAATAGGAAAAACACTACTATCTCAGTTAAGTGGTGTTTGGTGTCATAAGGACATGGTAAAGCCCATTGAAAATGTAAAAAATGTCAAATTATATAAGATATATCCATATATAACTTGACATATATGTAATCAGTTCTAAAGATCCCTTTCATCTCATAAATTAGGAAAAAAAAATTGGCTTTTATGAAGAAAAAAGAGAATGTTCTCAACATTTGTGTTACTTTACATTGAGCTGACTAAGCTTATTGAAACAAGATGACTTCAGCATTTTACTAAAATTTAAGGTTTCACTAAACTGTAGAGTTATACCAACTTTTGTCCCTTGTCTGAAGCAGATACCTTTGATGTTTTCATATACCATTTATTTTCCTCTCTTCAGTGCAGAAGCAATGATGAACAAAAGGGACAATATTTCTTAATTAAATGTTAGTATTTATATGCTAATCCTTTTTTAGCTGGAATTTGAGAAGGACAACACAGAAACATGTTCTCTAATGAATACATACACATACGTGCATACTTTTGAGACACTGTAGAAGTCAGTCTATAATACCAAAGTTGTTGAGATGAATCATGACATGCCTTTATCAGTGGAGTAAAGAGCACAGGAAGAATGTGATTCCAAAAATGCAGGTTACAGGTGCTGGAGTAGCTGGACAGCTGCCACCTCCTGATCAAAGTTTTCATATTTTGGTTTTAATAATCTGACGTAATGATATTGGGTGGGGGGTGGAATGGGTGGGAGGGAAGAAGGTGTTTTTTTAACTAGAGCTTTTTATTTGTTTTATATTCCACCTTACAAAGCTGAAAGTTTCAAATAATGTCTTTATGTGAAAGTGTTTTACAGCTTTATCCTTTTGTTACAATCTGTAGAGTATAGGCAGGATTGCCACATTTTGCAATATGCTCCAAGACACACTTTGTGGTGCACTTCAGGCATGAAAATAAATAACTGCTTTTGTAAAAAAAAACCAAAAAACGAAAACCAGAAAACAAACCAAAATAAAAAACCTCCATGCCCAGAAGCAAAAATCCCCTCAAGCTAGGGAGGAAATAAAAACCACCAGAGAAAAAATTGAAAGCACCAAGGAAAAGCTCTGGACATTATCAGACAATGAATTCTCATTTGTCCCGTTTTTGCCTAAGAAGGAAAAGTTTCATTCCTTAATAAATAACATTTTTACCATCAGGTGGAGGGGGGGTGGGAAAGGAGGGAAACAAGTTGAAAGATATTCACTGAGCCCATTAAAGCAGCATCCTTGTCATTGTGAATGCACGTGACCAGCCCACATCCTCAGTGAGAGATGGGAGACAGTTTTGGGTAATAACGCAAGGAGAATTACAAAATGTATTTAATAGTAATATTCTCCATCATCATCATCATCATCATCATCATCGTTGTCATCATCATCATCATCATCACAACAGCAACAATAATAACAACAATAATGATAACAATAATACCAACTGCTACCACTACTATTACTACAATAACAACAAGACCAGCAACATTAATAATCTGATTTCGTTGCCCCCCTCCCTGCTCAGGATGGTTTTTTTTGTCTGGATTTGGTAGTGTTTTTTACCACGGTAGACATCTGCTGGATTTCATTTTCTCTTTCTCTGCCTCCCTGAGCTGGCTCCAGTGAGCTGGTTGTCTGGAAGACTGAGACTGAAGGAAGGAGAGATTTGAAAGAAAAAAGTAAACATTACCAACAAAGACTATAATTGAAAGGGGCTTCGTGAACAAGGGGTGTTGTCGGAAAGCAGAATAGGCGAGGGTGGGGCTGCCTGGGGCTCTTTGTCTGCATGCACACTAAGGCTGCCTGTTGTGCTGCATTGTACTAGGCAGGAATTTACCATCTCACAAGCAGGCTAATAGCCACCTCTACTAACAAATCGAATTATAGAGCTTAAATATTTATACCTGTTTATGACTCCATTTTAACTACTGGGGGCCACCTTCCACTCCCAAGACCTAGGAGTTTTGGGGGTTTAATTATTTTTTCTTTCTTTCTTCTTCTTTTTTTTTTTTTTTTTTTTTTTTTTTTAAATTGAGTTTTATACTAATTGCTCGTTAGTCTACCGAGTACCGTTCCTGAAGCTGTTCTGTGCATGCTCTGCCACCCAGAAGTGACTGGGGGAAAACAGCACTACAACAGTTACTTTTTGTATTTACAACACAGCAGTAATTTAGAACCACAGTTTCAGATTCTTTGCCTTAGATGGTTAGAAATATTTTCACGGGTTTTTTCACTTAGTTTCCTGCAAAATTGTTTTTGGGGCCACTTGATGTGAATAGAACAGGAACAAGGAAAATGCAAATGGAAAAGAGGAGAAAAGTTAAGTTCAAGACTGTAGATAGTTACTGCTACTGTGGAAAGTTGATTGGAAGTGTTTGAAGCAGTTTCTGCAAAGAAATACATGTTCAAACATTGCATCACTAAATGTTAAGGCTTGGAAATAATATCAGGGATAGCTTTCATTAAACCATGTTTACTCTAATCTATATATGTATGGGATCTAAATAGAGATTTCAATCCAGCATACACACCTATATATTTTCCTTCATTGCATAATGTTAAGCTTCTTTGTATTTTGAAGCTATAGCATATGTATCAGTAGAAAATAAAGCCAATGAAAACTTAATGCAACAGTTAAAGCAAATCACACAATAAAAAAATCCCTCAGCAAGTCTTGATTACATTTTAAAATGTCACAATGTTTTCTTTTGCCAAGGTATGGTTCCTGACTTTCTCATTACTATGGTGAAGGCAATGACAATTTTTTAATACATGCTCTCTTTTTAATGCCCTCATAAGTCTAGGGGAAACCTCACCAGTCAAAAATAGACCTTAAGAAAATAAAGGATAGGTTAAAAGGATGTGGGGAAGTTTTCACATCATGGAAGGCATCACTTTTGGACATTTCTTTTTTGTTTGTACCTTTTCTAAGGATAGAAAGGTGCCATATGTCAATTAATCCTCTCTCTCCTCTCTCAGCAGCTACATTTCAAGAAAGTTTGTGATAACTACCCTGCAAGATCAGCATACACCTCTGTGGTTGTAAGCAATATTGCTCAGTGTGGAGCATAGAGAGATGAGGATTTTCTGCAAAAGTAAGTTAAACACATTCTTTGGGATGCAGTGTACTCACATGGCTGTATGAGTGAAGGGTCAGTCTCTGAAGCATCCTACAATAAATGCTGGGTATGTGTGAAATAGTATTTCTAATGTGAGAAAAGAAACCACTTTTTTTTCCATAAGTATAATAGAAAAGTGCTAATGATCACTTTCTGTACTTCTACACAAGCATTTTATGTCCACATCCAGTAATGATTTTATTCCACCTGAGAGAGTTGTCAGGAAAATAAAATGATCACTTGATCTACATTCCACAGTGATGTATTAAAAAAATTCTCACTTACTACTTAGCAATGTTGGAAACTTTCAGAGCAATTCTGAATTTGAACTTTCTGTTGACCTTTTCCCTTTTCCATTCTCAAATTACTAAATAGGAACTGCTGGAAACACAGCACCCAATAAATGGTAACAAAAAGAAGACACTACACACATACTTGTCAGTTATTAAACACTGACTAGGGCTATATGACATATTTGTGTAAAAATGCATGTGATTTTACTAGGTTGAAGATTAATATCAAGCAATATTAAATTCACAAAATTGAATTTTATGGACTGAATGTTGTCTGATGTTAATCTTCAACATAAAACAAGGGTTTGCCAAAATTTGCTTCATAAAATGTTTTCATATTATACCAAATTGGATGTCCTTCTAAAAGCTAGATAAAACTATAGCCAGAACAATTTACCATGTGAAAGTCACATTTCTGCTATGTCTGAAATTAGAGAATATATTGAAAATGCTTCATCATGTATTTAAAATCTAGAAAGGCCTAGTATCTTTTTAATAGTGTCTGAAGTATCACTTATTAACTTGTGCATGAATTTCTGAATTTTCCTGAGTATTTCCTCATACAATAATAAAATAATAATCCTCCACATGAAAGTTTGTACATTTGCCATGTCTTTCTCTTAGTTCCTTTCTTGTTACTATCCAGACCTGGAAAATCCAGAGACTATGAATAGCTAAACTATTTCAGAGAGAGCTGGATCCAATACTTATCAGTCATTGGGACAGACTTTAATTATAAAGTGTTTAAATAAAGTTAGTTGCTGATCAGATCTGTCATATTGACTGATAGGAATTGTAGTCCACTCACTCACAGACAGCTATTGGAGTCATCAGGACTCTGGAGGCTACTCCCTTGCAAGAGCATAAAATAGAATTCAGGTTGTGAGAGGTAATATCCTTCAGGTTTTCATCACTCTAATCTGAAGCCTTTGGGATGTAAAAATTGCATATTTCATTTATGGTGACCCTGGAGAAATGATCACCTCACAATTCTCTCATGACCTTCAGGCAGTATAAGCATCCTACGAGTTTGATTTTTTATTCTAGAAGGGAAAACAAGAAGATATAACTAACCACAAGGTTCACAAGCTGGTAGCTGGCAGCTCTTTATACAAAATTTGGAAACATTGAGGGTGCCAAGAACCACAGATTCTACCCTTCACACTCTAAGCATTGAGAAAACCCTCATCACCGTGAGAAAATTCTTATCACTGTGAACAAGCATGAAGCACATATAAAGTACATATTTTTGGGAACACGAGGTCCTGAGCTTGGAGGAGGAAGAAACCTTTTCTGCTGCAGGAAGTTATTCTGTAACATTGCAAAGAGAAGACAAATTGTCCCATTAGCAGTGGAACAAATGGAACGTTGTTTCTTGAGGAGTTTGATGGGTTTTTTTTACAGCAGGAATTACCACTGCACCCCTCCTATTCCTGTATTTGAGATAATGACATTAGGAACTAATTTTCACCTACCCATTTGGCAACAAGAACATCTTGGTGGGTTTTCTGCAATGGAAGTGCTGATCCTGCTCTGAGAGTCTGAGAGTGCTGCTTACCTATAGTTTTGTACTACAGGAAAAAGTTTGGTCTGTGTTTTGTACCCAGTCACCAGTTTTCAGGAAACTTACAGGAACTGAGTTATTTTTTAATCTTTAGCCCGAAATTTCTCTGAGACTGGACAATTGGTCAAAAACTACTAATGGGGTTCTACCAGGCACACAGATGGGTGAGACACCTTGCATTTCTGGAAACCAGGCTATGTCTTCAAATTCCAGCTACTGTTGCTGCAATTATTTCCTCACATGCATAAAACATGCCAGTTAGTGATCTTCACGAAGTTCAACCAAGTGACTTGGGTGAGACATAGTAAAACAGGTTTTTCAGTGTCTATCAAGAAAATTAATTCTCTCATTCTGAATGATTACCTGTTGAATGACACTTCAAGCATATCTCCAGAATGTAGCTTCTTCCTGCTAAATGTAGCAGAGGATTTTTGACTTAACTAGTTATCTTGGAAACAGAGGCTTCTCTTTTACCTTGTGCTCACCCACCTCCTTCACTTAGGAGTGATATTAAATCCATTTGCCTGCCTGTCAGCTTGTCACACACAAGTTTACATCTATATTCCTGCACTTGTCTGAATCTACAGACCTTATATACTAAACACTTTCACAGAGCTGATTTGTAGAAAAAGACCACCTTGCTCTCTCTTCAAGTCTAATATTTGTCATAAGGCTTAAAAGAGATCAGCCAACTACTCAGCCAGATATCTTGAAGGAATAGAGAGCTCTTTCTTTTTTTTTTCTTTTTTTTTCTTTTTTTTTCTTTTTTTTTTTTTTCTGTAAAACAATTCTCATGCAGATCTGAGTGTAATGATCTATATATGCATACTGAAGAGATTTTTTTTTTTTTGTTTAATGTGACTTTGGGCTGCAGGAGTTTTGTGGCTGAGGTTGCTCCTTACAGTTTTTTCCTTCTCCTTCTCTTTAAATCTTAAATATTGTGTATTGGCTGTCATAATATATCCTGCTTAGGTAAAGTTTCTCAGGTCTGGTGTTATGTCTTGTGAATGAAAATGTTACAGATTTCAACTGAAAATACTGTTTTATCAGGAGAAGCCCATTTTGTGATTATATGGAGCCTTCATTTCCAGTATATTTGGAAAAAACATGCCCAAAACCAGAAAAGAAAATAGCATGAGAACGAAAAAGAAATTCTTCCTTCTTTACCAGAACAACAAAATGTTTGTCTGCATCTAATAATTCTGGAAAATTACTAGTCTTTTTTGCACAAAATGGACTGTTGTACAGATATATCTTGCTGCTGGAAGGAACCCCACTGAACCCTCTGAGCAGTGGGAAGAAGATTTGGCTCAGGGGCTTCTACGAGCTCTAGTTAAGAAGTGAGTGATAAAAAGAACTTTAAGAGTGAACTTGAAAATATTCTTCAGAGGTGTAACATTCACATGCCAGAGTAAATATCACAGAGCATCTTTTGCTTCTGAAACTTAACTGCTGTCATAATGACCACCTGTTGGCTGTGGGTTTCTAACATTCCCTGACCTGTGACATTTATGACAAATTATGCACCAAAGTGCTAGAGACATCTTGTTAAAATGAAGCCTGAGGCCCCCAAGTTCTAACCCCTTTTGTCTTTAAGAGCATGGGTTAAATGGGAACAAGAAGTAGTTTAGACAGAAAACAGACATGGCCATGGCTAAAAGGAAATGAAATCCTAATCCCCTAACCCTTTGACTTTTGCAGCTTGCTGCACAGCAATGTGCTTTCAACCATTAAACTATCTTAACCTTCTGAAGAGCCAAATCAGTTCAAATTGAGTGAAAATTTGCACATTACCACACAATCTTTGATTGACCCCGGTTTGAAAATTTTATGGAAGAGAACCATTTAATGCAACAATACTTTTAACCAACAAAATATGTTTCACAGTCACTTCCAGTGTGTGTAATATTTGGTGTCATATAAAAGCAATATGAAGGAACACTTTTCAAAGTCACAAGTTAGTCCAGCTGAAAAACCCACTGGCGTCAGATTTAGACAGAGATCTGCAGTTTCTTTAGGGCTAGCTAATACCTACAAGAATAAAAAAAAATACACTCATTTTTTTAAACTCTTTCTTTGATGCATTCACTGTCTTATCCTGTTGTGTTGCTGCTGGGTTTTTAGCTGAAAGACAGCAGAAACTCAATTCTTGTTTCAAAATGTTAACTTTCATATCAATCTATCGATATAGATAGTAATATATATCTATATAAATTGAATTATATATCTTACTTAAATATGACCTATATTAAAGTGAAAAGAAAAAAATGCAATATTTTATCTAATCAGAGCAAAACTTCTTGAGTTCTAGCAAATGATACAAAATAAATACCATAAACCCAACAAAAATTCCCTATATGCTCACATTATATTTATAGCATTATGCATTGAAAGGTCAAAAGCAGTAAAACAACACGTAAGGATACTTTAAAGCAAACACTTGTTTAAGTTTCAAAATAAAAATAATATTCATATTTTTCTCTTATCTAGAATCTCAGTTGAAACAGCTGCACGTAATAGCACATTAAAAAAAACAAGTATCACAAAATCATTATTATTGTTACTTTCTAATTAACACACAAAAAATGTTATGTGGGGCTGGGATATCCACAATTAGATACCTAAAATCTCCATACATTGCTACATGCTTCAAAAAAACTTTTTTTCTCATATGTACCATGATCTTTGAGATCATGACCTGTGAAAACAAAGTAGGCATTGCATGATTTGGTGACTGGATCAAACACCATCCTGTAGTCATACAACATGATAATGTTATGATTACAGGATGGTGGTTGGTCCAACCCCTGTAGCACTTCAGTATTTAAGCAGTGAGTGCACACACCACCAGCTTCACGAGCAGAAAACTCCCCTCACCTCATTTTGCTGCATAGTCTGCTAAACCTGCATCCCTACAGGCTTCTGTTGCCTGTGTTTCTTTTATCAAACATGGTCAAAAAGGTGTTTTTTTTAAATCTGTGATGTTTCTATCAATTTGAAGTGATTGACTTTGTCTTGGACTACGTCAAGCCGTTGACTTCTTCCATAAAGTAGTGCTGTCCTGAAATGAAAGAAAACTGCTAAAATGGCTATTGGCAGGAAGGAGAGTTTACTTTGACTCACTTGCCCACCAGAGAATCAAATGGGATTGTTGACTAAGCTGCTAAGGAAAAAAAAAGAAGATCGTACAAGGAAGAGTTGAATGTAAAACAAGAAATCAAAAGAACACGTTGGATACATCAGAGTCATAATTCAGGCAAGAATTTAAGCAAGTGTGAAAATCCCTCTTTCTGCATTTTCGGATTAAAGGCTTTGTTTAAATTCATAATTTTTTTTTTTATTATTTTTTTTTTATTTTTTATTTTTTTTTTTTTTTTTTTTTTTTTTTTTTTTCTTAGGAAAATATCAGATATGATCTTCATCTCCATAAAGGTCTGATAACCTTAATTTTCTGCCACATTGATTTAAATGGAAAGAAATTCAGGAACATACAACTTAACTAACGCTGAGTAAATTGTTACCTATAGAGGTAAAATACCTCCTGAGTCTCTTTATCTAAATTTAAAAGTGCAGAGGAGACAGTAAATTATTTTCTTTTGCCACTGTAAATTTTCATTTCACAATAGCATAAAAGGCAGAGTTTGATTGTTTCTTTCTCCTAGAAAGAAAAAGGGAGGAAAGGGAAAAGAAAAAGGGGCTGAAAAAAGATAACAGACAGCTCACTGAGCTCAGGGAACACAGGGAACAGAAGATTTGTGTTTTACTCTTATACTATTAATTTTCACTTTCCAGTGTTCCACCCCTTGGCTGAAATGATTGTGCTGTGGCAGTCAGAAGACTTGAAAAGTGTAAACACAAAGCAACAAACACACAGCACAACAAGCAAACAAGAGAAGCACAAGGAGATGTTGATAAAGCTTAATTCCATAAGTATTAATTTCTGAAAATAGAATGCCCACAACTGCTGAGACATATGCCCAGACCCACTCTGAATCCCTGAGGCATTAATCTCAAGCTTGCCTTCCATGCTGTCCAATGAATGTAGTGCCCATCAGCCAATAATCCTGGTTTTGATCATAATGTGCTCTTGGAGGCTGAGAAAATTTTCATATTCAACTTTCTGCGTTCTTCCTTTCTCCTCCCCACTACTCCTCAGAGGTTTCATTTTGATGATCTGTATTTTTCAAATTACACCCATCAGCCATAAAAATCCCAGTCTAAGCTTTTTGTTGAATAGAAATAAATTAACATGTTTGAGCAATTCTAGGGTGGAGAGACTTCAAGCTCATTTAATTTAACTCCTAGATTCATTACAGAGCTTTTCACATTCTTAGGCAGAAAAACAGATCAGTACTGCACACTTACAGATTAAATACCTCAGAAACTTTGTCAAAGTACATCTTACTTGACCTCAGATACTGAACATGAAAAGCCATGAAACAACACCAGAAAGAGTATATCTAGACTCTTGACAGGGCATGCACAAGTTCATAAGAAATAGATAGAGACAACTTCTACACCCATGCTAGAGCTGATGACCAGGCTATTGGGTCATCTGGAATCACCAAGCAAACTTTATATCTAGCTTAACCCAAACACTCCTAAAAATTTCACTTCTTTGATCTCCTAAGCAGCTTATTCATATAGATTAGGAGTTCCTCTCCTCTATTGCTCAAGAGACATCAAAATATTAATTTTAGCATCTTCGCTTTCTGTGTCCTCTGAAAGGGGACAGAGGCTTGAAATCTTGTGGAACAGACCTCAAAACATTCTGCCATTTTGTAAAGAACCTCCAACTGACTAATCTAAATCAGAATAATTTAAAGAGACTGAAAAATGTGGGACATTGATTATGTTTAGAAATCAGTTTGTTTATGCATCTACATTTACTGTGCTGTTCTAAATTATTTTATCATAAAGTGTTTGGAAGTAGAGAAGCCATACTCCTTTTGTTTTTCTTTTATGTTTGAAAGGCATGTTGTCCTGGTTTAAGCTGTGGGGGTGGTTCCCTGTGGGGACCTGGCAGAGCCAGTCATCTGGCTAGGTTTGAAGATTGACACCCAGATAAATCACTTAAAAGAGCTGAAAATGCTTCTGTGGAAAAGCAGGTTTAAAAACAAACAAAGCCTGGGAAAACTCCCTTGGCTTCTGGCCTTCGAAGAAGGTAACTGGCCAGGCCAATAAAAACTATTTCAATTGATAAAGTTTTAGAGCAAATGAACCTACGAACACCATTCTCTCCTGAATCAGGAGAGGGGAAAGGGTGAGAACATGTAGAGAAAACAACATGGAACACTGAGGTCAGTGAAGAGGGAGTGAAGTTCTACATTGGAGGGGATTGAGGATGCCTTGGTTTTGGGCAGAAATTATTTTTGTGAGGTTCTGGTGAAGATATATTGATATATCAGACTTTGTTTTTTCCCTGTAATTCATGAAGTGCATGGGGGGATGCAGTGTTCACCTGCAGCCCACGAGGAAAGGGAACTCATGCTGGAGCGTGTGGATGCTGAGAAGCTGTAATCCAATGGGAAGCCTGAACAGAGATAGATGAGCAAATCTGCCCCAGGGACAGAAGAAAAACCTCTGTTCCCAGAGATAAAAGAAACTTTTGTTTTTATGCTAGAACAGCTCATCCTTTAAATAGCATCCTAGTAAGTTGACATGGCCCATGAAAGCAGCTGTGGGAAATCTGTGAGATATGGGAGGGACTTTCACACTGCAAACAGATTTTCCTTTCCCTGCAGCTGATTCACTGTAACACTAAATCCACCAGAGAACTGTTTCTTGTGGAGACAGTCCTCATGGCATGGCAAGAGAGACTCCTCTCCCTAAGTGGACTGTAGGTGGTAAACTGACAGGTGAAAGTCTCAGGTTTTATCTCTTTACATTGTCAGTGGGAAAGAAAAGAGGGTATGGTCAGATGAGAAGAGTTCTGAGATTTTATTTTGATTTTCTTTTTATTTTCATTCTGTTAATAAAGTTTTCTTTATACCCTTTGAAGTTTAGGCCTGTTTTGCTCTCCTCCTAATTCATATCTCACAGCAAAAAATGAGTTAATAATTGTGGTGGGCGCACTGGGGATTTAGCCAGTGCTAGATCCACTACATAATTTGGTGTTTTGGCCTGGAAACAAACCAAAACCACTACACTTAATTGGTGTTTCCACCTGGTTTCTGAACCAAAACCACCACATATCTACATCAACAACAATGAACATATAAACTTAAAGGTATGTAAGTCATGGAAAAAATGATAAAACAGCTATGTGAGAAATAGTCACATAGACACAACAGTCACAATTAGAAATTGTGGTTACAGCATTAATTATGAATTATGCATACTGTTCAAACTGCAACAGTATATTAAGACATTAAAGTCATTACAAATATGGTACCAAAGAAAATTACTGGTAGGAAGAATCATGATTTTACATATATTTCTGTCTGTCAAAATCCATTAATCAAAACAAATTGATATTATTAAGGAGTTATATTAACAGATTTATATTTTTTAAAATGAGTTAAAGACTTGAGACTAGAGACCTTTCTCTCCAGAAGTCATAGAAATTTGTTTGGATGCCTGGCCAAAAGTTGGATTTCAGTTTTGCAAATACTGTCCTTTATTACAAATTATCTTTACAAAACAAATCTCATGAAGCTGTCATGGCCCCTTCCCCCACCAGGTTTTTTTGTGATCTTCTAAATTCATCAAAGCAACCCTGGTGCTACCTACAAACAGCAGCAATAAAAACTCACTTTGCATGCTGTGTAGAGGTAACAGACAACAAAAAATCTTCCATACAGGTTTGAAGCTGTTTGATAAGATTTATATCAGCAGGTTGGCCCTTCCTGCACCCACTATGATCCTTGACCTCAGAAGACATTCAATACAACCAAAGGCAGGACGTGTTACAACAACTGCCTTGAGATTGTCCCAGGTGGAAGATAACAGCCTTATTTTTCAGATTTGTGGGTCAGGTACTGCTGCAGGAGAGCTCTGAGACCATAAAGGATGTTGCAGTTTCCCCCATTACACATTTGAGCTCCTCTGTCCTAAAAGCTTCTCAGGAAACCCTTTCTGCTCCAGCCATGGCCTCTTTGCTCAGAAGCCTCTGCCAAAACAGGTGCTTTGGTAAAGAACTGCTTTTGCAAAATGTTTTGCAGAAAGAATGAATCCTCTTGCTATGCTAAGTTGGTAAATTAACTATGAAGCTGGCAAAAGTTATGCCAAACATAAATTATCAAGAGAGGAGCATTTATAGACATCTTCTAAACAGAAGAATTACACATAGTTCAGCTGGGCTGGAATTTCCTCCTCAAAACTTCAATGTTATGATTGGTTTTGCACACCCATACAACTGATTTAGCTGGAAAGCAGTAGGAAGGACACAGAGCTGAATGCTTAAGCTGTCAGTTTCTCATTTATCTTAGTTAAATAGTCCATGTTCCTAAAGGAAGTGTTTCCATAAAAACAGTTTCCAGAAAAAAAAAAAAAAAAAAGAAAAAAGAAAAAAAGAAAAAAGAACAAAACAAAAAAACCCAAAAAACCCCAAAAATCAAAACAAAAAAACCCCAACCAAGACACCACCTTAACCATTACAACCTTGTTTATAACCTTAAAATTTTATAACATAGACATCCTGAAATAAAAGCAAACTGAATAGCTACCACATTATTCCAATGGTCTCATATGGCTGGGTAATATTTAGTTACAATTAAAAAGATATTGTTAATAGCATTTGTAGTATCCATACTTATGGGTTATCCAGGAGATGACAGCATTGTTCACACGTAATGACAAAACCCTGAAGGAACTTCATGGGCTCCCTTTCCTTAACTTCCTTATCTTTGCATAAAGAAATAAATGGCTTTTTTCACCCTCTCCCAGCAATGATGGGAAATTTATTGAAAATACTGTAGACACTGCCTATGAATAACTAATGTCAACATATGCTTGAAAATCACATATCTATCCTGGTATATAGAGAACAAATACCCTGTAATTTTTGTATCAAAAATAAAAAAACAGGCAGTGAACATAGAAAAAAGCTGAGTATTACAGAGATCTAAATTTATGTTCTAGTCAGATTGTGAAACCAGTCATTTCACAAAATTACTGAAAATAGTAGAGATGTTACTTGCCAGTTATTGCAGTTTTTTACTGAAGTAACATGTGAAACAATTTTCTGCATGCATTAAATTAAAAAAAGTCTTTTATATTTACTTTAAAAGTTGTCAAAATTAACTGTAATTTTTCCAGGAACAATGTGTACCTTTGCAATTAAGATTAGCCTCATGCAGGCTACTATATTTTAGCATTTCTTTTAGTGGTGTTCTGTCTACCTGTTTTATATATCTCTGAGATACTATTACATTTTTCAGAACCCTGATCTCTGTCCATTGAAGATTAGACAAAGGACTCTCAGAGCATGGGGAACAAGATAGGATAATTCCCAAAGGATTTTTGTAGTGTGATTCCACCTCTCTAAAATGCCAAACAGGTTGGTTCTTATTAAAATGATGGGCTCTGAGGCAGGTGATCTGGAGGAATGTGGTCAGGTGCTTTGACTTCAAAACTTTCCCACCCACAGTGTAATTTGTAGTATTTTATCAGTGTTCTTAATGTAAAATATGGGCTGTAAAGTCTTCCCACACAGTTCACAGGAAACTGGCATATATGACTTCAGACTTTTGGGTACCAGTTCCAGGTGGTAGTTACCTAGCTGAGGACTGGTTTGGATAGGGAAACCTAGTGCTCTTGAGGAACCTGCAGAGACTTTAGGTCTGAAAAACAGCTTATGTTAATTTAAATTCCTGCTGAGAAAAGCTGTGGTCTGAAGGAGAAGTGTTGAACACCACGGGCAGCCACACTATGTGGAGAGCTGAGCATCACCAACAAAAAAGACCTACTTCAATGTGCCACAGAGGCTTCCAATTCCCACCCAGATCCCATCACAGGAGTATGATCTCCCCTCTGCAATACAACTCTATATTTAATATTATCATATGTGTGTTACACTGGCTTGATCTGAGGAGGATGCACGTTTTCATGGAACCAAGGGGAACAAAGATTATAAAAGATTTCTGAGATCCCGTCTGTTTCAGATCCTTTTATGTTTTCACCACATGGAGGAGAGAAATTAGCTGAGTACTATGCTTCTGTATTTCAGATACAAATCTAGGATGCAAAATATTGAGAAGTTATTGTTAACTGCTACAGGGAAGGAATGAAATAATAGCCCTTCTGTGTCTCTAAGAGCTTGAATGAAATGAACAGAAGAGAAAAACCATAGAATCATAGAATGTTAAGGGTTGGAAGGAATCCTTAAACAGCATCTAATCCCAACCCCCCTCGTACCACTGGCAGGGACCCCTGTCGCTAGACCTGTTTGCTCAGCCTAGCCTTGAACACTTCCAGGCTTGGGGCATCCATAGCCTCCCTGGAAAACCTGTTCTAGTACCTCACCAACCTCACAGTAAATAATATTTAGCATAAATTTCCCCTCTTTCAGTTGGTGCCCATTTTTCCTTGTCCTATCACTACAGTTCCTGAAAAAGATTCCCTCTCCAGCTTTCCAGTGTGCCCTCTTCAGTTACTGGAAGGTTGCTAGGATTTCTCTATTTAATCTTCTCTTTCCCAATCTGAACAGCCCTAACTTCCTCAACCTGTCTTCTCAGGGGAGGTTCTCCTCCTCTTATTCACTTCTTGGCCCTCTGGGTTTGCTCCAGCAGTTCCATGTCCTTCTGTTGGGGCAGCAGAGCTGTGCCCAGCACTCCAGCTGGGATCCCAGAGGGCAGAGCAGAGGGGCAGGATCAGCTCCTGTCCCTGCTGGGGTCCCACAGGGGCAGGATCAGCTCCTGTCCCTGCTGGGGTCCCAGAGGGGCAGGATCAGCTCCTGTCCCTGCTGGGGTCCCACAGGGGCAGGATCAGCTCCTCTCCCTGCTGGGGTCCCAGAGGGGCAGGATCAGCTCCTCTCCCTGCTGGGGTCCCACAAGGGCAGGATCAGCTCCTGTCCCTGCTGGGGTCCCAGAGGGGCAGGATCAGCTCCTCTCCCTGCTGGGGTCCCAGAGGGGCAGGATCAGCTCCTGTCCCTGCTGGGGTCCCACAGGGGCAGGATCAGCTCCTTTCCCTGCTGGCTGTGCTCCTTTGGGTGCCCAGAACGTGTTTGGCTCGCTGGGCTGTGAGTTTTCATCACCCATCACCACCAGCCTTTCTGCTCAGGGCTGCTCTCAGCCACTTCCCTGCCCAGCCTGCAGGTGTGTTTGGGATTGCCACCCCCCAAGTGTGGGACCTGGCTCTCTGCTTTCTTGGGCTCCATGAGGTTTGCACAGACCCATGTCTGGAGCGTGTCCAGGTCCCTCTGGATGGCATCACTTCCCTGCAGCGTGACAACTGCCACACACAGCTGGATGTCACCTGCAAACCTGCTGGGGGTGCACTCAGTATCACCCTTCACTATGCTGACAAAAAAAAAAAAAAACAGAAAAAAAACCATGAAAAGTTTTTCTGGCTCTTAAACCTTTACAGTGGACTAAGAATGGAAAAAATGGTCTTCTGTACCATGCAGTACTTTTGCACATCCTTACATCAACATCCTTAGATGTTGTCCCTTACAAAACAGTTTAGAAAAACAAGAACAGAAAACTAAAATTATAAACCAAGCTTTCATATACTGAAATGGCAGCTAAAATATATATATATATTTATGTATATATATATAAGAAACATATTTAAGCACTTGTCCAATTTTCACAAAAATGAGAGGATCACTTTTCGAACTTGACAGAGATTGATTGCTACTCATTCAGAATGATGAAAGAGATCCTGAGCAGTATATACATGAACATTTGTTAATACATTTTTCTCAAAGTCCACTGTGATATGAAATGAAAAGTAGACTGTATTAGCTGAGCACTTCAGATACAAGAATTGTGACCCTTTTGCATGTAAGGAGCTATATTCATTTTCCAGGTAATAAGAGACAACTTTTCAGGCCTAATATACTTCATTGTCAGGATTGACAAAGTTTCATCATCAACTTCATATTCAGGAACTTATGAAATATAGTAGTGTCTGACAGTCTAATTCATTCATTAAAGCACTCACCTGGTCAGCTAAAATCAGCTAATGAATATTGCCTATGCAGCTAATGTGTACTGCATATTGATGAACTGTAGATCTATTGTGTAATCTGTAGGCTGGAAAATTGGTGTTTAAACTAGAATACAGGATTTGGAGTTTTGTAAGTCGAGCTCAAGTTATCACAGACAACTATGTCACTTATAATTAATTTCACTTTACCTCGCAAAAAACACCCACTGGAATTTTAACTTTATTCTTTCCTCACTGTCCTGATATTTTACAAAAAATTCTTCCAACAGGGCAGAAACTGAAAAATCTGCATGCCTAACTACAAGGCTCAATTATTAAGAGCTAAAAGGTCTGTTCCTATAGCTTATACTGCTGAAGTGAAAACAATATGACTTCCTTTTCTATTTCACAGTAATTAAAATGTTAAATTTGGTAAGAAAAGTTAGCTAAGAAAGCTTTTCCTAAAAGCTTTGGATTTTAACGTGTAAATATCTGATTTTGAAGACCAGCAGCCTCACAGTGGGATACAAAATCTGTGAGCCTGGATAATACCTTTAAAACATTCAGAAATGACAACAAAATATCTTATTTGGACATGCCAGAAGGAGTAAACTGTGAGTAATTGCTTTTTACTCCAGCTCATTTCACAATTATGATTTCTGTCAAGGAATTGTCAGTATGAAACAATACATCAAAATGTAAATATCACTGATAAAATGTCACAGGAAGATACTCTGTGACTACCCAGAACTTAAAGCATTTTATTGAAAAAGTCTTTATTTTGTTTGGCAGTCATCCATGACCTCCTACTGTTGACAAAACTAGCAGCAATTCCTATTTGAAGTGTACCAGAAGATGATTCTGCTCAGCAGAAGCTGCTGCTTTAGAGCATTTAGAGGATTTATCTCTAAATTAATATTTTCATCTAACACTCTCACTATACACCTTACATAATCTTTAAATTATAGGAAAATGCTAGAAGGGAGTTCTGAGATTCAGCAGCTGAAGTAATGCTGGAGATTTATAGCTCTCTGAAGTCGACATTTGTGACTGACCTACAGCACACCAGGACTGCTATGTCACTTTCCTGATTCATGATAAGTGCAGCTGTCTCCAAATAAGCCTCCAGAGCCCATTAATGCCCAGTTCCCTCCCTTATGGTAAATATGCACGTATCTAGCTTCACTTTTTTAATGTTCTGTTGCTGTTTAGTCAAATAGAAAATTGGGCATTCTATTTCCTCCTTTAAAAATAAATTTTTCAATTACCCAGGTAGAATTAAAGACTCTAGTTAAAACATTTTTTTTGTCTAAATAAATATTAAAGAAAAAAATGCTATTTATACACTAAAGACTGCAAAAACCATATTTCACTTGATTGATGAATTTTTTATCTCTCTCAGTGTAGTCTCCTATCTTCCTTTCCTCTAGTTTCATTGCATTTGTTGTGTGAAGCATGTACAACTAATTAACAAAACCATTTGCATGATGATATGAAGGTAGAATAAATAGAATAAACATTTATAAAATGCTTTAAAAAAAAAAAAAAGCACTAACGTATGTTTTCCAATTCATTTTTTTCATTAATAAAATATACATTATTTTCCATTCGGGAAAATTTACCAGTGGCAGCACATTCAGCGCGCAGCTTCGTCTCTTTGGAGATGAGGTCTTTGTTAAGGCACCAGCGATGGGTTTTTTGTGCCATTGTCTGAACTGTCAGATTGGATGAGCATGTGTGTTTAGGGGTGCAGAGATGTGCAGCCACATCTGCTGTGCAAAGCCGTGAGCTCACAACTCTCCCCACCACCACAATGTGTTGCACTCGGAGCCCCTTTGTTGTGATGGAGCTGCTGGTGGTTGCGTGTCTGAAGTGTCACAAGTGTCAGGCCTCATTATGGTCATGATAATCACCCTAAAACAACCACTTATTTTGAACATTTTATGTTGAAGGGTAGGAAATTAAGGGCTAGATACCTAATGGGTTTTGCAACGTGCAGTTGATTATGCGCTGGGATTCCAAACCGCGAGGCAAAAAAAAAGATGAAAAGGTCTGTTAGCAAAATAAGGTTCCTTGTTCTCCTGGAGAATAGTTTTTAAAATTATGCCAATACCATCATGCAAGCAGTTGACAAACCATTTAGATGGCGTTTTAGCTAGTGATTAATTTCTTGTATGGAATTATTTCTGTAGGATTATAGAGCAGGAGATATTTAACACACCACAAAGATACCTTAAGCTTGTTTTTATTCTTTGTCCACATTAATATTTTAAAAATTCCATTGTCTTCAGCACGCCACTGGGCTTAGCATTCAGTGTTTATGTTAAAAAGAAATAAATCTTATTAGTATTCAGATCACAGGCTTTATATTAACTGATTACAGAAACAACAGCTGTCAGATTTGAATCAGAATATTTTTGAGTTCTTCAATGCCAAATGGAGTTCAAACCTGTAGTTTTGGTTTTAGGTATATTTATATGATAGCTACATTATCTTTCAGTCAATACTTGATTTTTCAGTTAATTTTATTCATAAAAGTGAAAAAGTAGTAACTTCAATAGGAAGGTGGAAATTCATTCATGATAGAGAATTAGGAATTCTGTCAGAAATTCAAGTATTTGAAGGGATTTGTGTTCCACATCGCATTTTTCTGAACACAATTTCTTACTCATAAATAATGTTTTTTTACTTTTATTTCTCTTTACAAAGTTACTTCTCAGCAAATGTGTGTTAATGGTTTTGGAGAAATTTTCACTGCAGTCAAGTTATAGGTGATCATAACTGATTAAAGAATACAGCTGATGATCTTTATGAAATTATGCTTACACAAAACCTACATCTGTTGTCACTCTAATAATATTCTGCAGCCCACCACAGGATTAATCAATTCTAATCTAGATAGGCCTTTTTAGAGACCTTAGACCTGTTTGGCCTCATTAATTCACATGGTACGTGACAGTTCAGAGGTTTCTTAAACCAGCCATAATCTGCAAAAACAGATTTCTGTGCCAGCTTGAGATGCACGCTGTTTTCAGGTTAGAATTCCTGTCGCCCACCTTGAGTTAATGGGCAGAAAATTAAAATAAGTGGACTCAGTTTTCATCCTGAAGGGATGATTTAAGGAGTTACAAACATTGTACTCACTCACAACACAGCAAAGGTTGAGAAAGTTTAGAGAACCACCTTTATAAAGCTCCAGTCTTCCAAATTATTTCAAGTATTATAAAAAAAAAAAAAAAAAAAAAAAAAAAAAAAAAAAAAAAAAAAAAACAAGAAGGCAAAAGATACGAAAATTAAGCAGAAAAAATACAGAACACCTCAAATATACAGTCTTAAGTTTGCTCCATTTTATTTTTCTTATAAACTAACCAACCAGAACTGCTGTTCTAGGCAAAGCTTGCTCACTTTTTTCCATCTCTGTGGAACTTTAACACTTGTCATTTGTCTGAGGTCCTGTCCTTCTCTTTTACTCTGACCTCTCTCTTACACCTTTCCAACAAAAAATAAACCTTCATTTCTCTCAGCAGGCATGACACCCTCTGTAAAGGTGTTAGTCACTTTACTCTGAAGAATAACTGTACCCTGTCAGAGATAAAGAAAGTGAATTACCAGGTGATAGCACTACTATTTCCTCTAAGCTAGTCTGGAAATATGAGTTTAAATCTTTAGAACATAAAAATCCACCAGTACACAGTTAGCTAAATATACACAAGATTCTTAATTTTTGTCTATGTCAAACTTCTGAAGAATGCATAGAAAAATACTATGGGTGCATTGTCATCAGTTTCTTCTCATGTATGGACCTGGGAAGGAAGCACAGTGCTGTGAATGGTCTCACTCAGAAACTGTGCATCACTGCTGTGGCCAGAGATTAACACACCTCCAGAGAAAACCTCTTAAAAGCACTGTTCCTTTAATGTCCTATATTCATGATCAATGAGTTCAGTATTCAGTAGATCCCTAAAGAGCAGACTGTAGCAAACTTCCCTGGCCATAGCCCTAAAGAAAGTTTCATTCTAGCTCATTGAAACAAAACTGAATTTAACTCAATGAGAGAGGAATGATTAGTTAAAAACCATGTATTTCATGTATATATTCAGCTGCTTTAACATGTGAAGACCTGTGCCCTTGAGCTCCTGAACTGATACAAACTGAGTTACAAGTAATTCTGAGGTGATCTGGCACTCTGCCTTGATGACATTAGTAATAAAATTTTACTGAAATAAATAGAACGACTTTTGCCAAATGGGGTTAAATGTCACAGAAAGTTCACATCACCTCTGAAACTTCTAAATTCTGATATAATCTGAACTCTGCAGCTCAAGCTGTTTTATTTAGAATTATATCTAGGCAACAATTCTTTAATTAGGTCAATTAAAAGGAATAGCATAGAAACAAAAGGAGAGCTAGGGCACAACAGAAAAACTGCAGAATGTCCAGATTAGGATGCAGTGAAAAGCAGAACATTTTATGACATTAAAAACTGGCAGCTATTCATAGTGCCAGGCTTTTTCATTACTCTTGAAATCATGCATTTAAAAGAAAAAGAAAATTAAACTTCAGCACTGAAATAGCAATAATTTTCCAACTCTGACTTTGTGGTTGCTGCAGAGAGGAAGGGAGGTTCCAAGAAACCAAGGCTTGCCCAAAGGAGTGTGAAAGAAATAACACTCCTCAAAACCTGTGGTGTTCTAGAAAGGTGAGACACTCTGAACAGGAACATTCCATGACCCAGATCAGCTGAGAGACTCTTTTATGAGGGACTCAGAGGAAACAAGATGGAACTTGTCCTAAAGAGAGAAAAAGCCCAGTACCTCGTCAGCTAAATGAATAATTAACTTTCAAAGTCAAGCTTTTAGAAAGAATTTTGTTGCTTTTTTTTTCTAAATCCAGAACTGAGGTTAAAGGTTTGTCTGTGCAGGCCAAAGTTCTGATTATGCCTTTTAGAGCTCTTGGTAGAAAAAATGGTGCTACTATCCTCTTGAAAAAAATTGCAACAGAGTAAAAAAACAACAAAAACAACGAAACCACTGTAAATAATATAGGAATTATAAGTAATGTGACAACATTTACTTTGAAATATATACATGTATACTCTTCTCCAATGAAAATGTCATTACCTCTATTGATTTCCATGTTGAAAGAAATTTTAGCTTCTCTGAAGGATCAGGGTTATATTCAAAGCAGATAATGTGGGCATGTCTGCTGTGTAATCAAATAGCGTGTGGTAACCTATAACCTAGGAAAAAAATTAAGGTTTCCCTTTTAAAAATCATTTGAATTTGTTATTGCTGCTATATTTTAAATTTTATTACTTTTGAGGGAATGCTAAGAAACCATTCTACTTTCCACAGAAAAGTTTCAAATTTAAAAAAATAAAATCAGGAATAAACTGTTGGTATTGGAAATAAATGTTTAAATAAAATAAAATAAAGTCATATTTTTTAGACAATATACTTTTGCTTCATTATACCTCAAAAAGTCTCAATGCCAGTATTCTGAGTTATATTTTTATGTGCCAGATATGTGTCTTTATATTTGTTTTGACAGAAAAGCAGACAACAGACTATTTCATGGACAATAAATTCAAGATAGTAATGAGGAGACAGTGCTGCCACAGCTAACTGCACACAGATTGGACAGTCACATATTTGACACAGATCTAGTATGGCCCTTAATGAATCTATACACTTGATTAAAGTTACTATCTTTTATAGCACTAAATAGCTTTGCATGGGAAGCTGGTTCATTTAAAACTGAGTTAAGAGAGCCATTCTGTTCTAAAAGAAAATAACTTCTGAAATTTCTCATCACAGTTAAAAAAATTCCTTGTGAACTGCTTCCAGTATCTTCATGTGCAAAGTGGAAGACTAAATATAAATATTGCAAAAGACAAAGAATTTATTGAAATATGAAATCCTTGATGAAACAGTATGTCACAAAATATTGCAGAAGCTTTATGGATGAATTTAGCTTGAAATCTCCATTCTACTATTTTCTTCCTTTTCTTCTCAGGTTATTTTCCTTTTTTGACCACCCTATCTTCTCAATTGTTCTTTTTCACCTACAATGACCCTAGTTCATGAATTTCTCAAATTTCTCATATTTGATACCAGCTATCAGTTTTCCTTTTCAAGATATTGTTTTCAAAGTTACTTGTCTTCTTCTCCAAATTACTTTCTGTTAAATTTTCTCTTTCCTGCCATAGGTTGTTAATTCCCTAAATCTTTTTTTTCCATCAGAAAAAGTAACTCTCTTTCTCCCTCATAGCTTTCATAAGAATCCACATTAAATGGAAGCCAATTTGAAGGGTGAAAATACAGCTCCTCAAAGATCAATAGAGGATCTTGCCCTGCATCACAACCTCCACCAAGGAATGCAGATGTCATCACCAATAATTTCAACCTACAAATAAAAACTGTGCTAATAATTCAGAAGAACGTATTCCCATTTCTAATTTAAAAGATCACAAATTACTCTTGCCCCATTCCAAGCCATTTTCCAGTGAAACTGCATTAATAGCAATCCATGCATGTCCCATATGGAATCTGCATAAAACAAGAATAATAGGGAGCAATTTGTAATTCTTTACCTGTGATCTGTACAGCATGTAAAGTGCAATTTCCAGCTGAGACAAGCTTAGCTAGGCTAGGAATTTAGACCCATTCTGGCTTGAGCTGCTGCCTATTCATGAAGCAGGGTCCTATTTTGGCTTTAGCTGTTGCAGAAACAGAGCAAACACAAGATGTATAGGATGTAGAGCAAGCATGCATGCTGCGATAAAAAAATAGCTGCAGCATCTAGCCTCAGATTATAGCAGAGATGTTTTAGCCTCAAATTCTCTCTGCTTTGGAACACAGCCACAGGACAAAGTACAACCAAATTTGAAAACAGTATACAGACAATGCATTTTCCTTGATGCTATCTAACATTATTCCTTGGGGAAATATCTATATGTTCCTACATCTTAAATTGCTCTTTTTATCCATATAGATATTTTGTGTCACTGCTCTTGATGAGCAGATACCAGAGACTAACAACTTTATTGTAGGACCAGATTTAGTGAGAACTGTCATGTGCTTTGCTTTCATCCTGCATTCTGGATAAAGAAAAAAGAATATCTATGCCATCACACATCCTTGAAACTCTACTTTCAGGCTAGCAGTGTGAATATGAACATCTGGAGCACAATTTATTTCTCCTTTGTATCACCTTTGCAGTGTGTTAAGGGCATGTGTTTGTCTCCTATTAAAATATACTGCACCTCTCCATCTCACTCTTACAACTCTACAGTACTGTGCTACAATGCTACAGATAGACTTTTTAAAATAAATTTCCAAGTTGTCTATAATCTTTTCCTCTCTGGTTTCTCTTTATGCCCTCTTGCAAAGTGCCACTACAGAAAGCATGGCCACAAAGCAGCTGGCATGGTTTCTGCTTTTTGTCACTCTGCCTTTCAGGCACAGTGCTCTTCTGGGTGGCTGACAACACAGGTCTTTAGGCACAGAGTGATGGCCTTTGTTTCACTCACCACCAGGGTATGGTTTTGTATGGAATAACAGAAGTATTAAAAGAGGAAAAACAGAATAAAAAGATTGCTTTCAGAATATTCTCCTCCAGCACCAAAAATATAACCAGAACTGCAACGTAAGGCTGGACAATTATTACAAACATATGCATCTTGCATGTAAATTCTGGGCCAGAAGTCTAACTTCAGCAAGTAGCCAGAGTTACAGAATTCTATATTCAATCATAGTTTAACTTTTAAAACACCATTCCCATTACTTCTCATAAAGAGATAGTATTCTCTCAAAACACAGGCTTTTAGGATGCATAGGTTATTTCTCCATGTAATATTCAGCCACAACTGGGTGAGCTGTGCAAAATTGAAAACTAGATTTCTAAGAAATGATATTATCAGTTCAGAGCCGAGAGCAACACTGAATGCTGGGACTAACCTGTTTCCTCAGATGTAATTTTTCTGACACGTGCCAACTGTAATCTCCCTCTTCTTACTGTTTCCAACAAGACCTCGTTGTGGAAAACTAACTCCAATGGAGATTAACAGATTTACAATCATAGAATCGTTTCCACTATCTCTTTACATTTATCATGTAAGTTGTAGAGCATGACACAGGTAAAATCCTGTTGCCTGCTTTGAACTACTGAACATTTCTATTGCCCATGCCACAAAACAGTAGGAAAATGTTTAATGCAACAGTAAAGTTTTCTACCAGCTCTTTGAAACAATAAATTTTTGTCTTCAATAGCCTACATTTTTTTTTTTGTCTGAGAGAATAAAGCATTACTCTCTGTGACTGATAGCAATCTGTTTTTCTGTCCTAGAAGGAATATATTAACCAGGAAGCTCTCTGCACATGATTGTATTTCTTAGCTTAGAAGAGACAACCATTAAAATATATCAATGAAAAATAACGTCTTTCTTTAAATTAACTAATATCTATGTTTAATGAAGCTCAGTTTATAGTGATTTTCTGGATGAAGTGCTTTTCTTTCAGCCTAATTATGTGCACAGCTTTCAGACAACAAGGAGTGTCTTTAACATTAGATAAGAACCTAGGCTTTTATCTCAATCAATAGTCTTTAGCCTTTGAACTCATGTCAGAGAAAGACCAGTCCGTCACATTCAGTTCTACCTGACCTCTTTCTTCTTAATGCACACTGCCATTTACAGAAGGAAAACACACAGATACACAGCACAGGACCAAGTAAAGTATTCAGGGCATTCTGTGTGCAAGGGGGGGATGGGATCTTTTACGGCCGTAGAAATGGGTGACTGAAATGATGATGTTAAAATTTTCTTGTTTCCTTTCACTGGGCTTTGTGTATCTCAGAGGAGCCCCATATGGTGCTCTTTGTCCGTGTCATTACCTCGTTACAGCCTCTGTCTGCCAGCCAAAGGTAGAGAGCTGCAGCTGTAGACAGCGATACAACTGGAATTGTCTAAGGTCAACAGTGCCGTAATTACTTTAAAATGTCAGCGTACAATAAAATACAACAGTTCATCTGGCAGAAAGCAAATTAGCTTTGACCATAGCGTAATTACCCTTTTCTCAGCACCATTAGAAGAGATCAAATCTCCACATTCAGTGTTTGAGGAAAGGCCATCAGAGTACACTCTACCTGACAAGGATGCACATTTGCCATTTTGAGATGTAATTAATTGTCCCTATAATAGAAATTTTTATATTTGACTCTGGAATTGAAATGCGTAATAACCTGGCTTCTTCATATTTAACCATTTCTACTCTGAGTCGATATGCATTGCAAAGTGAAACTAGGTGACACCAACACAATGAAATCGTGTTAACCACGCAATCAGTAGAAAACTGAAGCAAAGTTATTTTTATTAATTGGCTTAAGCTTGATTGGACAGCCTCTGTTTTCAGCAACACAGATGTAAATCTAGGATGATTTTACTGAAGCAGCTGATGTGACTCTGAATTTATATAGGTTGCTTTGACTTTGGAAAGTCAAATGACCAGTTCATTATGTTGTTTGGGCTACAAAGTTTTACCTGAAAGAGAAAAGAAATTTAAGAATCCAAAGCACTGGATACAATAAATAAATAATTACTTTTCCAAAACCACTACCTTCAATTTATCTTCTTAGTCTCATCTTGTTAAAATGAATATAACCATACTTATCAGAGTTCAACTTCAAATCCAGAACCTGATCAGAACTTCAGCCAAAACTTATTGCAATGAGATGGGGCTTATGAACCTGGGGTGTTGTGACAACTGCCTCATATTGAAGCAGCTATTTCTTACAGGGTGGTTTGTTTTTTTCTTTTTTTGGTGGTATGTTCACATACATGTTCACCAGTGATGGGTTATTCTGGTTAAATGGGGAACAAATGGCAAGAAGCAGACCTGCAACTACAGCTGCTGTAGGGCAAAGCATGGTGCCTTGCATGCATGTTCAATTTCATTACTATTTAAGGGTTTTGAGAGAGGTCTAGGCTGATTTGAAATGACTTGCTGTGTCTGAACAGTATTCTGTTGTGTGTTCTCAATGTGGATTCACATGGAATAACTATTTCATACCAGAAGTCCCTTGTAGAGTATTTACCAAATTCCACCAAATGTGAGACATTATTATGCATTGTGCTGTGGGTTTTATTTATGGCTGTAGGTGTTAAAATTGCAGTGTGTTCTTGTGATTCTAAAACTAATCTATGAAAGATTTTATTAAAATAAAGTCTCTGTATATGGCTGGGAAGAAAGATAAAAATGTTATAGTGCATACCAGAAAACTGGAAAGCACATAAAAATCATGGTTTTAAAAATACCTTTCCTTTGGAAAGCATAAATTTTTATACTTAAACATATTTTTGAAGTGCAATACAGCAAAAATACCTTGAAAACTAGAAGAATGTCTAGAACTAGTTGCAATTCTTTAACAGTTTTAACTAGCTCATCTGCCTACAGTATTTGCCCTGTCTCAAGTGTCACAAATCCTTGAATCATAATTATACAATGATATTTATACATACAATATGAAAGCAAACAAAGCCTTTTTTCACTGAAATGAATTCTCAGCAGGACAGAGCAGATAAGCACAAACTAGAAAAAGACTGAATTTTTTCTCTGCTTAAAAAAAAAAAAAAGGAAAGAAAAAAGGGGAAAAAAAAGGAATTACACCTCTCTATGTCTTTGCCTGCTTTGTGCCCACACCCGAAGTAAATGTGTCTAACTGTATATACATGTGCATGTTTGAGGGTGTTACTGAAGATCTAATTCAGCCTTCCACATCATTGAATCTGTAGTTCAATCTTACTCATGTACTCATCAGCACTTTCCCTTAGAATGGAAAGTTAATGGAAACTCAGTGTAGTCAGGTGGGAATGAGGAGGAAAACACAAAAATAAATAAAGCCAAATCACCACAACTAGGTCAGAATAGAACTCAGCTCTTTATCTCATTTTGAAGGTCTATGTAGAAATGTATGTGTAACAACAAAACTTTAAGAATTGGATGATAGAAAGAACCAGTAAAATAAAAAAAGAAAAAGATATAGAGATAAAGCAGTGATGAGAGGTGAACACACTTCACATTATTCTGGCAGTTTTCTTTATCAAAAGAATATATAATAAATAATGTAATATTCATTAATATTTTCTCTTTAAAACCATTAGTCATAATTTTTCTACTGATTGCAAGGTCACCTGCATACAGCCTCAGGAACACAAAGTGAAAGGAAAAAACAGAAATGAGCAAATGTTGCAGCAGCCATAACAGCTGAAAGACAAAAAATGCCAGCACTACCATTCCCACCTGAACAGCCATGCCTAAGAAATTCCATCTGAGAGAACACATCAAACACGGATGTATTGAGCCTGGCCTTGGTCTCATGTAGATATATCAGTACCATAAAATCTGTTTTAATCCAAACTCAGTTGTAAACATACTGCAAATGAAATCTGCATCCATTTGAAAGTACATGTTTGGACCACACTGATATATGGCAGAAGACAGGACCAAAATTTAGAGTATCTGTTCTTCACTTGGACTGGCTGAGAAGCACCATGGTTTTAAACAGAAAATGTTTTTCTCCTAATAGTCATATTTATGAATGCAGAAACTGTAGAAACTCTAAAAACTTTTTGTTGTCTTAATTCTGTGTGATATTAAAGCAAAGACTTTTTTCTTAATTTAACCTCTTAAATGCTGTCCATGGAATAACAGCCCAATTTTATTTATTTGCGATTAGTTGTATGAGGACTTACCCATGTAAGGAAAATACTGACAACTGTACAGCTGTAAAATAATATATTCAAATTTAGAAGTACATGTAAGACAAAACCAAGATAAATATATTCATGTCCCATAGAAGCATGAGAAACACACTACAAATCATATATTTTTGTTTTCTGGCTGACTATGTCTGTTCACCCAGTTAGTACCTTCCCATGGTCTGATTGCATGGTTTTCTTTCATAATTCTTGAAGAGTGGAGAGATGGGGTGTTGAGGTGAGGTGGCATTTCATCAATAAAAGACAATATCCACTCGTGGTGTTTCACATTACCTTACCCAAGCTGCCTTCCTCAGGTAATGACATTATTCTATTATTGATAGCTCATTTGTGTGTCTGAATAACAACTAGACTTCTTCAGACTGATCCCTGAGAAAAAATTTAAACTCTTTCTAAGAAGCACTTGCAGGAATCAGGAAATTGAGGGGGCGTATCCACAGGCAGTCTTGCAGGACTGTAGTGATTTAGTTACCTGAAATACCCTAACACCACATGGGCAAATGCAGAGTGGAATAAAAATAACTGCTTTAGTCTTTTCCCAAAGGTGAGTAGGTCCATCTTCCTTGGATTCTTAATCATAGCACAAACAAATTCATACACACACATATGAAAATCTATAAATCCATTTTATTCTGGATTTCATTTACAAAATATTCCCCTGCAATGAAAAAGAGACACAACATCTGATGAGTTGACTCTATCTGGTTTATATCTATGAACAAAAACATTTCAAATAAAAGAATTTAAAATAAATTTAAATTAATTAAAATAAAAATCAACAATATTTTATTTTAAATGAATAAAATACATAATACTGATACATAACACTGTACAAAGGAAGAAAACAGATAAGCATTAAAAAAAGGTGTTTTGATTGATACCACAATGATCCTAATGGATTGAAATTATTTTCAGGCTAGTAGCCTGCTTTGAGAGAAGGAGATGAAGTAGTTATGCATAGCACAAGCATCTTTTGATACCCACTAGCATTGGCTGCACCAGATGTTAAATATCTTTGTTTCCTATTTAAAGACATAGACAGATAACTACTGAAAACAAAACACAACATGCAGTCTCATGATGTTCAGTATGGCACTCACTCTGCATTCATAATTGCACTTTGGTTACATAAAAACCTCCCTAAGTTTCTGGAGAAATCCTGTCACATACAACATTAAACATTATTTACATTTAATTAGGCAAAATTAAATCCTGCAGGTTAGTTCATTAGATTTCTCTGAGGCCAGTTGTTTATGTAAGCACCGAATCATTAACATGCAGCTACTTTCATAATTATAAGGCTGTCAGATAAGAAACCTGCTGCCTTGGACAGATAAAGAAACTTGGAGATATTCACAGATATAAACCCTGATTCAGCTCTATCATGTTAGGAAAAAACTTAGCCAGAAATGCAGAATCACTTTCCAAAGCAAACCAGCCACATAGAAGTGAAACAATAAATGTCACATTAATATGACTTAGACAGGAAAGCAGAATAAAAAAATAATATCTGCAAACTCTTACTGCATTTTCAGAAAGAAGGAAAAGACAAAGAAGTTGAGTAAAAGTGTTTTGTATAATTGTAAATTTATAAGGATAGTGAAATCGTATTTCATCTTTGACAGGAAAGAATTTTATTTTAAAATGGATCTTTATTTAGGCAGCAGCATCTCTGCATGATATGGTGAAATTGATGATGGGGCCAGCATTATCTAACAGGAGAAAGACAGATATCACATTCTCCCATATTCCTTTTCCTGTGTTTCATGGTACCTTAACAGTTCCCACAGCCACCACATAGGAATGATAGGGTCTACAGTGGATTCGAGGATTATTCTGATTTAGGAGGAGGATCTGTTCTCAAGAGGATCTATTTTCCTTTTTTGTTTTCATAGATGACAAAACAGGACAAAGCATAGATTGAATTTAACTGGTCTCCTAGGGCAGGTTTCCCATTGAACCTTCTTTTATAAGACATTTTATCTTCAACTTCTAAGTATATACAGAATGAATACATCCAGCTCTTGAGGGTGAAGCACTAGCTTGCCACAAGTAAGGGAAATTCTATCTCATTTGAAAATCCTTCCAGCTAAGGACAGATGCTGACCTGGACACCAAAATATCTGCCTTCTTATAGGAAGTAAAACAGCCACTTAGTAACTCTTCTAGCTAGAAAAAACTCTAAATATTTATGTAGAGCCACACTGCCAGTTCCCAGAGACATCCACATAGAGCTGCTCTGTAGGGGACAGAATCTCCAGGTCTTGAAGTGGCCTTTGGGGCAGGCCTAAGGATTTTGCCCTACAATGGCTAGTATATGGATTTTGCCCTAGAAGTGTAACACAGACCTCCCTTCAAGGACATGAGCTTATCTGTACAAAGAATGTTCCATTCCTGATAAAGTGATGTTGTCTGTCCTAATATTTGTTGATATTATCCTGCTTTTTGTGCTGCCAGCCCACAGAGGGGGAGGACCAGCAACCAGAGATTCACTACATTCTACACAGGTTGAAAATCCTGGCAGAGCTGTTACCCAAGATTTCCTCTGGTGAATTTTACAGTGCCTGTCCCATTGTTTGCTGACATATCCTGCCTTTCATAGCTGCAGATCCTGGCAGGGGCTGGAGCACCGAATGAAAGCTTGTCCTCAGCCATACAGCCGGAGATTAGATCCCTTCTGCAAGGATGCTGACTGAAAGTTACAGAGCTAAAGTGGGCACCAGCTCCAGGCTCCAGCCCCAGAGGATGTGCCCTGTCACATGTGGCCCATGACACTCTGGGACAGGTATTTGCTGGCTGACAGGAGGGTGTGGGACTGACAGACTTGACCTGAAACCAGCAGAGCCTTGGGCAGGGTTTTGCCAAAGGTGATTGAGGATTATTCTCCTGTTATATTGTTCTGCTGTTTAGAACTGTAAGTCCACAGAAAGGCAGGTTAAAAATAAGGTCCTGGTCTCATTGTGTCCTTCTGGTGTAACTCAGATTTCACTGCTTCCTATATAACACTTCACTAAGGTGAAGGCAGAATACACATTTCCAGAATGCACTGCCCCATGGTCTTTAAAACTCTGTGAAAGGAGATTTTTTTGAAGTGGGGATGTGTCTCTTCTGCCCTGGCTCAGGCGGAAGAATGAGAGTAAAAGGCCTTGAGTAGTGCAACGGGAGGTTCAGATTAGATATTTGAAAAAGAAAAAAATTGTGGCAAGTGTTAGGCATTGGAATAAGTGGCCTGGGGAGATGGTGGAGTCACTCTCTCTAGAGTGCTCCAGAGGTGTCTGTGTGTGGCCTAGGAATATGGTTTAGGGGTGACTAGTGCTGCTAGGTTGATGGATGAAGCAGATGATCCTGAAGCTCCCTTCCAACCTTGATGATTCCATATTTCTATGGACCCACAGGCAGCTGTGGTCTCCCCACACTGGGCAATTGGAGCTCCATGCCACTGGCCCTTTATGCCCATACTATTACTGGAACTACATTTTCTGTTTCATGAACCATTGACTTGTCCTTCTAGTTTGTGTAGTCTTTTGTGGAAACCTTCTGGAACATTTTCCTATTGTCCATATGACATGTGATTTTTAGATCTTTAGTAATGTGTGAAGATATATTTATCTTTATATGCAATATAAACATATCAAGTATATGCAATATAAACATATAAAGTATATCTTCATCCTCCTTGTAGGAAGGAAGCAGGGAGACATTCAGAGGCTGCTCTGAGACCAAAAGACATGTCCTTTGTCAGCTGGATGAGAGCAGAGGGGGAGGTCAGGGGCTCCATGCAAACCTCACCATGAGGCAATTTTTTTATGCATATCTGAGTGTTCTGCCTCTGGAAATTTTCACTGAGGTCATTAATGGAAAATTCTCTACATATCTCAACTACATATCACAACCCACTTTAATGTATACTCTGCTGCTGCAATACCTTTTCAGATTAAGTACAAAAAGACATCAGGTACCATTAAAAACTCTCACAATGTGTAACTGGAAAGCTAAGCAATCACAAAAAAAACATTTTGCTGAAACACTTAATTTGAAGTCTTATGCAACTATGCTGGTATATGCATTAGTCTGACAAAATCAAAGCTTTACATATTCATTCATTATCTAAGGCATGTCTAAGTTTCAGCAGTTTCAGCACTTTCACAGATTTCTTGAATTTACACCAATGGACTAGGTGAAGTTATTTTTGAATCTCATGCATGATCTATTGGTCTTTTTCACATTTTAAGCACTGTAAGCACTCTTGTATCAGAAAAATCTTCATTAAATCAATGGGAACTTTAAATGGGTAATGGTCTTCAAAAATGCAAATCAGGGGATGCTAGAGGAAGAACAAAAAATGACTGAAAATGACATTTGGTAAAAAATTCTGTACCCTAATATGGTATATTTAGCTTTCAGATGATGCCTTACTAAGGCATTTTTGGACACAGACAAAGGAAAGGTCAGGCAGAATAGGGCTATATTGTACAGAGACTGTAAGAATTAAATCTTTTTTGTTTATTAGGGGACAAGACAGTCCTGACAAAACAGAGTTATGAAAAAGATAAACTCAGCATGTTCTTTATGAGAACAAAACAATGGTCACTGGCACTAGAAAAAAATACAAAGAGTTTACTTGTTAGGTGGTGTATAGCTTGCATAATGAACTGACACTGAATAAGATTAAGATATAGATGATCAATGCTATGAATGTATTTTTGTCTATGCATATTGGAATTCTCACTAGTTAATAAAAGAATAGAAATTAATCATGAATAGATTATGAATATATTTTACATATGCATAACTTTAAGGGATACATCATCAATAAAAATAAAAAATAAAAGTATGGTGGCAGGTATTGATCAACTCTTCAAGCATCATGACCTGCTTAAATCTTTGATCCTCTTGTCCAGCAGTAAAACACTGTAGTGCTTGGCAGTCTCCATCAATGCTCCTCTCACACAAGATTTTATCCTGCCTCTATTGGCAAACATGTGGGATAACACTAATAAAATCCTCATTCCCTTAAGGTTGTCATAAAAATTTTCCTCTGTATTATATCTTGTGCCACCTCAGGCATATTATATGAAATGCCACAGAAGAGAGAATGAGGACCCAATTGAAAAACACATCCAGATAAAGCAGCAAATGAGTTTTTATTCACTAGCAGGTTTTCCTTCCTTTCTTCAAATCCAGTCTCTAAACATGCACAATTGTACCTCATCTAGTGCTGCTCACTAACATCTAAAAAGCAAGCAACACAGTGAAAGTAAGTTATTAATAAACACTTAGAAAGCAGAAGCAGACAAATCAAACACAGTGATGGAACAAATCTGAATCAAACCACATGCTCATTAAAGCAACGGCATTTTAAAAATTTTCATAATGTTTATGGGAATCAGCTGAGTACAAATTAAGGAAAGCTCTGTGTCTGGGTTTTTGCAAGAGTAAAGAAATTAACAGTCATCTGAGCTCTGTTAAATAATTCTTTTTTCTGCATGCCCATCAGCTTTCAGTTACAGAGGAGTCAAAGAGCAGACCTCTAAGCCACAGGGTTTTTTCTTAGAGGCCAGAAGTTTTAAAATGCAGCACTGAAAACTGTTTAAACCAGAAGGTGTCATTAGCACAATTGTGATCTCATTTGGAGTGTGGATACTTACAGAAGATCCAAAACCTTGAGGCAGAGTTGGAGAGTGAAAAGCTCAGAAGACATCTTTACAAAGCTTCAGTGAAGCACTACGAGTCTGACACATATTTTGCTGAGAATTTTCCTAACCTCCCATCCTTCTAAACTCCACATAATCTGGGAGCTTTATCTTATTTTATTTTCTTTTTCTTTTAACCAAATGTACTTCCTCACTGGCCCCAACCTCTCATAATTCCTGTACTGCACAAAGTTAACCCATGTCTTTAAAAACAGAATTCAGGATTGGATTAGTATATGTCAAGCACTACAAATTCTCTGTGCTTGCCCATCAACTTCTCACATTACAAAACCACAAGTACTGTTTTCCTAAAAAGCACCTTTCAAGTAAGCTGCCTTTTAGTAAAATGTGACTGCTGCTGTGTACTATTTTAAAAATGGCTTGACAGAATTGCTAATGTTCTCATTCCTTCAGGATATTTCCTAATACTTGTAGCCTTTTCATGTTTCTAATTAGGCCAGTAATGATCCCTGAAGTTAAACCAATTAAAATTATTTACTGTGACACATAGTGTGGAGATAATTATCTGATATCTGAATCCAACTTCTGCTTACTTTGCAACATTACTTAATAGAAAACAGGGAACCTGATGCCCATGCTTTCATTTTACTTGTCTACCAAATGTGTTTGCCCTATAGCAAACTGTTCAAATAAAGCATTAAAATCTTTGTGGTGCTAATCAAAATGTTTAAAATCCACTCACATTCCTTTATACTACTGAGAAGCATAAAAAACTCTCACACATCACCTTTTACATTACAGTTGCTGATCAATGTAGTATTATACCCACACTGTGCATAGATAATGCAGCATGTGTTTCTAAAAACATTTCCAGGTTTTTTGTTTCTCTTGAATACATACATGGAAGAGAATAAAGACTTGAAATTTTTATACTTATGGACACAATAATTTTTTTTTTTTCTCAATAATATCATTTAGTCTTCAGGTTTTATTTAATTTACATGTCATATTTCCCAAGCTGGCTTTTTCTGGGAATATTATGAATATGAGGAGATTTTCCAACATATCAATATAAAGGCTAAACTTTTTAAATTTAGCCAAAGTTCAGTTGGAATGTACTAATTTCAGAACCTCCTGGGAAGGAGAGAAAAGACAAGTGACAAAAAGAAGTAGAATATTTCACAGGGTAGATAAGAGTAACCACTAACAGAGAATCCAGGGAACAGGGAACAACACAGCCTGGTTGCCTCCCTGCTACAGGGATGAGAATTTTGGTGGGGGGAGAAGGTAGAACAGTGCTTTATGTACTGCTGGTCACTGGACTATGTGACAAGTCAGCTTGGGTGGCTTCCCTCCCTGCATTCTGATTTTTCATGCCTGGCCCATAAATCCTTAGTTAAAATTTGAGGCATTATCAGCTGGATTGTGGTCTATGTATGATGCACAGGAGGAGTTATTGAGTTACAAACTCTTTTTTTCTGTTTCAGATTTTCACTAGAAGCACAGAAAATATGAGGAAGATATATTTAAGTCACCCTTGCTCCCTCCATTTCTTCAAAAATTTCAAGGCAATGATTTAAATTGAAATGTATAATGAAAAACATATTCTTACATCATCATTATCTCATTCCTTCTATTTCCTTCAATTTTCCATACATTGCATTGGTGCATTCAATGCACTATCAACTCAAATCTAAATGAATAAAGCAATTACAAACTTCTTAGACATCATTTTCATGGGGAAAAAAATCATATTCTGGCTAAGTTGTCTGTCCTGATAAAGAGGATCAAGTTAGCTCATGGGCAGTAACTACTCTGTACATCTTAATTTACTTCATATTTCTTTCACCCTCTTGTCATTGAGAACTAATTCAGATACATTCTTTTATCTTACTGATCACCAAAGCTAATTAATTCTTGTCTGCTCCTGATGCTATTGAAAGCAAAGGAATGAGCACCAATTCCTTTCATGAAGGAGTTAAAAACTTCTCAGCCTTCACTCTGGAAGGTTTGTTCCTCTGCCCTTTTAGACAATGACAAGCCGTTAAGCGTAAAACTAATTAACATTTCAAAAAGTAGTGTTAATCAATAGTACATAGCTTCATTGGGAGCCTTGCTCTGTCAAATTTTTCTGCTTGATTTTTTTTTACCATATCTTTCAAATTACTGTGCTAGTTTTAGATGTGTTTGCTGGATTGAGAACATGACGAAACATTAAAAGAGTGAATTCACTAGAAATACATAACTGGTATTTTTTTCAATATCTCCACTGAACTCTAGTTATTTATTCTGCTGTTCCTCCTTCATCCCTCCCCCATCATTCTGTGAGTGGCAGACCTGATTCTCATTCGATTTTATTGTAATAAATGACATATTATATTTAAGATAACAATTTATCATCATCATGTATCAGGAGAATGCTGGTGAAATCTAAATTAAACCCTTCCTAAAGGTCTGTTGGTGTAGTAGGGTTTTTTATGTTTTATTTTTTGCATTTCCTCGTTTGGAAGCAGATTGATCTTCCTAATTCCAACACATAGGAACTTGGGGAAATTTTCTGTTTTAGATAAACTTGATTGTTTAGGCATGCTGTTGTTAATATGCATTCAGATATGACCTAAATGGTAGAGCACTTTAACTTCTGCTAAACCAGATTGTATTGGAGCATTATCAACAATTTCTAATTCAATACTATGTTCTCATTATCAATATGACAATATCTGACAGTTGTATATTAGTGAAAAATTGAGAAAAGTGAAGGAGGGTGCCAGTGAAGCCTCCAAAAGCATCCTATCTTTTCTCATATTTAGTAATTTGCAGTAGAAACTTTAAAATGGTTGTTAAATTTCCTCTAAAACACTATGACTATCAACTGGGTAACCTGAAATTGACAGGAATGCAAACAAGATTTAAAGCAGTAAGCCTGAGAGACTTGTGGGCAGAATGAAGTAACCAAACTAACTAAAATTCAGGTTTGCTAAGATTTAGAGGCAATCCCTAAATCAGAATGCCACTCTAGCCTCAGTTATCAGGTGAATTCACTGAAGTGCTACAATTCCTACAGCTCTATGGAGGAAACAGAGACTCAGCCTCAAGAGGAATGGAGCAAGCCTTGTATTTCAAATGTTATACAACAGTACAGACATAATGGATGTACCTCATAGGTAGAACCTCTCCTCAAATCAGACTTTAAGAGGGACCTGCTGTGAAGTCAAGTATCATATTGGAACATGCCAATCCTATGGGAATCCCAGAGCTTTTTTTAACTGGGTTTCTGAGGCTCTCACTGGCTGAGAGCTAAAGCTCAGTGTAGAACAACTCCACTGTTTTTTTGTGGGTCCACAGGTGACCTCACACCCTGCAACACAACTGGCACGGCAGCTTGGAGCCAGGAGAGAGATTGTGGACAGATTAACCTTGAGTAACATAGTCACCATGCTGTCTTTAAGAGAACTTAGGAGCATTCTTCATTCTTCTAATTGCTGGGATTCACTGCAGACATAGTCAGGCCATTCACATAATTTCTATTAGTCTTACAGTTTTTGATCTTTAATTTCCATTGCATCCTGTTTGCATAATGGCTCATGAAAGAAATATTACTGCATAGGCAGTAGGCCTAAAGGAAAAGGTGTGCATGCTCACGTCTGAAAAAAATAAGTAATATTAATTTAATTTGTTTTGACTATTCCGTGCTAAATTAAAAGCTGTACAATGTAGAGCATGTCATTGATTCAAGTATGTCACAAGGTGATAGCCCCTCAGTATTCTTACAGGATTACTGATGTAACTTTGAGCAAAAGTATGTCACTACATTGCATGTCAATATTCAGGCTTTTGTCTACTGCTTGGTATTAAAAAGCCTCAAAGTAAGTAATGGCATTATAAACAAAACCAAGTCCTAAATTATTTTTCTAAACCCAAAGGAATTCCATCTCTAATCAAGAGCAGAGATTTAAGGTAAATTCATAATCCCAGACTGAGTAGAATAGATGCAATCTAATTCCAAGACTTGGACCCTGTGATGCTTTTGTCTTCTCTGTACATTATACTTTGAATTTAACACATTTCAGTCCAGTAAGATTCATTATACAACCACTAGTGGAAGCTTCTGTTTTGTCAACACAACTTGATGTCATAATTTTATCAAACTTAACCTACTTCTCCAAATCCTAATCGGAAGAGGGACTGACTGCATGAGGAAATTTTTCTAAAATTCAGATGGCAAGATATCTAAACTGTTTTCTCATGAAGCATAATGCAATGAAGATTTTGATGCTCAGATTCCTTTGCAATTCCAGCAAAACTGTGCTTAATTTCATTATAAATATCCACAACCAGCTGATTTTGATTATTGTGAATACATTTACCAAAACAGCAACTCATAAAAACACACAAGTACAATATAAAGTAACCTTGCAATATTGGCTCAGTACCAAACAATGATTCCCAGGGTGGTGTATATAAAAAATTCCTTAGATACACTGTTCAGTAGTGGGAATTAATTCTGGGACTTTTGCCTTTTATTTTAGTCCTAAAAAACCCAAACCATCATCAGAGAGATTCCTCTTCCAATCATCATGCTTTGAATAGGTTAACTGGAGTGATTTCTTTTTGTTGCATCTGAGAACAATTGTCTCCTCTATATTTTTCACCATGCTTTTCTGCCTAAAAGCACAAAAATGCCCCATGAAGATTCAAGAAAATTGGCAAAAAAAGCTTTTATATCCAAACAGACGACCGAAATTTTTTCATTTGTGGGGACTGCACCATGCCACGGGTATTCCACCTTCCCCTGTGGGTAAAGTGATTGTTGAATGGGTCCATAGCATTCTCAAGCCCATACTGTTACAACAAAAAGAGGGAGTGTAGAGATGGGATACACCCCCCACGACAGACTGCAGAAAACATTATATATTCTTCATTTTCTGAACTGCATTCAGAAGGACCTAATCCCCATCCAATGACATTTTAGTGAATCCCAGGCTCTCTTAGGAGAAGCTCAAGTACATGTTAGGAATCTTGAAAGTTGAAAATAGGAAGGGTCTTTTCCATGGATAATCTGGGGACAGGATGTACTTGCAATTCCACAGATTCTGGTCCACAACAGGTACCTGTAAGAGTGGTCCAACCAGCCTTAGTTACCCTGGCTTCACCATCAGCTTGTGGGGAAGCTAAGGGAACAAGATGAATGTTTGTTCTAATGTTGGTTTTTGTGATTCTTGTTTGTATGGAACAAATAAGACGAAATTGTAGAAAGAGAGAAGACACAGAGTTGAGCTCCAGGCTATGGGGCATGCCTGCAGAATGCCATAGCAGCACAGAGAAATTTGTCTCTGTCTGGCTTTGGGGGGAGGAGGTGCCACATGGCAGATACCCTACAGAGGGGATCACCCTGTATAAATCCATCAAGTCACGTTGCTGATGAGCCAATGTGTGATAGGGGTACATGAGGACAAACCATTACAACAACTTTAACAATGAACTTCATAAAATAAACACATGCCACAATAAGGAAATAGTGTGTCTGGAAGAATATACAAGCAGCTCATTTCTCTGAATAAACATGTCAGTATCCCCGGTGGTCTAAGTCCATGCCTCAGCTGTTGCAAGAAATCTTAAAAATATATCTGAAGTCTTGAGTGTGATGTTAAAGGAAGGTTTAAAGGATGATAAATACCTGCAAAGTGTGTGTTAGAGAAGCAGAAAGGAATAAAAAATATTTTTAAAAGTTCTGTAGGGAATCTGGAGTAATTATTTGCCCAGTATATATCAGGGAATTTTTCTTGTTCAACACTTTGCTTATCAAAATTTCACTTCTAATAAATTTCCCCAAATGCTGCAAACCAGAGGCTTTTAAAAGCAAACATGTAATAGAGAAAAAGAAAAATCCCTTCCTGTTACTAGAAACTTTCACATCTCTACTGGCTCATATCCACATATACAGCAAGTGGGGCATTCCTCATGATAAACCACCTGCACTCCAGTCAAAACTGCTGCTCATTAAACACCCAAACACCAAGATTCTCCACAGAGATCTCCAAATCCAGCAAGTCTCCTAACAGATAGGCATTGAAGTATTTTGAACAAATAAACTAATGTTGTGAATATAATAGTTAATGATACATTTAATACATTAAGTTGTTGTAGTGTGTTTCTTGTTAATGATATATTCTGTTATTGCCCAAGTTAATGGTTTAGTCCAAAATTAAACCCTCCCACCCACCTTGTCAATCTGAATTACCTCTCAATCCTACTTTGTGCCAGGCCCCCACTTGGAATTCCCCTTTGGAAATCCCCTAAAACTTGAGGTCTCATTAGTCCATGTGACTTAGTTTCCCCCCCTGCCTCCCTCATTGGAAAATGCCCTTGTGAACCCTACCATTTACCCCTCCCCAGAACTTCTCCAATTTGCTAAGAATTTGTACCTTCCCCTTGCACCTCCCAGGTATTTAAGTTGCAACACCCTTCCATGTATGGATCCCCCATAGTATAAATCCTTTTTATCCTGTTCAAAAGACCTCCCCCTCCTCTTTGCCTCCTTTGAACGCAATCTGACAGCCAAAATGCCATGGAGCAATAGCTCAAGCCCCATCCAAGGGCTCCTGTTCCTGGGGTGTGACTCACTCCAGGCACAGGACCACAGTGGCAAAGTGAGTGCAGCTCTGGCTGTTGCATCATTAAGTCCTTTGGACTTCACTCTTAACTATGGTTGTGATGTGTCAGATCTAAATCCATCAAGTGCCATGTTCTTGATAAAAACATTTCAAAATGCATACACTTTTGAATCCACAAGGTGGAACAAGAGAGATCAGAAGGGCTTTTCATGCTGCTTGAGAAGAGAGAAATACTTTTTCTTTGCAGCTGTAGATATACTTCAATACCAATAAAACCATGATTATTTACACTATGGCAATGTTCCTGACCTCTGCAGGCAGTTTAAACTTTAAGGTTTATCCTTTCTTTTTTTTCCCCATGCAGTGTTTTTACAGTCATAATTTTTTCCTAAGTGAGCTTGTTGGAGAAAAACATAATACTTTTATGTGTGTTGTGGGAATGAGGTGCAGTACATGTCAGCAACTTTTTGGAAATAATTGACCATACTATACTTTGCAATTGAAAATCCATGCATCTATCCTTTTCACTGAGATATGTTTCATTAATGGTGATATTGTAAACCATTGTACCTTAAAGTATTTGCTGGACACCATTTTTTAAAGAAGAATTTTCTGAAGCGTGTGCATTTATCTTGTTTAAGTCCTCTTGTTACACACTGGTTAGCACTGAACCTAGCCTGCTCACTCCAAGAAGCTGAACACAATCCTGTAGTGAGTGAGAACCAGGCTTCCCAGACTCCTGAACCTTTTCTAAACTCTCAGATTACATGGTTGGATCTCATTGCAGATGTTACACCTCAGTAATCAAAGAGATATCTATTTTTTGCAAAGTGAATTTATAAAAATCGTGTCAATAAATTAGAGCAGATATTTTATAAGCTCTAAAACTCACAGGTAGCCCCTGAGATTTTGTTATCCTCCTTCTTCTGGGGCTTGTGTTTCAACCCCATTTGTGTTGCTCACTTCCCTTTTGCCTTGTCCAGCACCTTGAGCCAACCACTCTGGGCAACCAGAGGGTGAACTTGGCTTCTCTGCAACCCAGACACTGAAACACAGCATGTAATTTTCCAGCCACAGCATCTGAGTGTTTGGTTGGCCTGTTTTTCTGGCTTGTGCTGGCTGTTGTGGTGGCTGGAAGAAGTCTGAAGCAAGGAAAATAGTCTGGTGGTCTATCTTTGAAAGTTTTTTTATTCATTCACGTTTAATTGTCATACATTAATCCTCTGCAAAGAAGGCCCCGAGTAAATGCACCTTGAGACTCTGGTGTGACATGAAACCCTCAACATTCTTCATGTGGTCCCTCTGCATGTTCCCTGTGTTTGCTCCTGCTAGCCTTCCTCTTGCACTTATGTTTCCTTTCTCTTGGAAAACCATAATGAAATGATTTTGTGGCTAGCATACATGTACATAAGATATTTCCCTGCAATAAGAGGTCTCATGACTAGTTCAGTTCAGGATCTAATTTTAGACTTAGATCATCACAATAGAATTCATATTTCTTATTCCATATTCATCTGATTCAAAAATCAAGATGATTATAGTTTAAATACAATTATTTTTGTCCTTTTTCTTCTTTTTCTATTTAAATCAGGATATTAATATGGCATGGATTTCTGTTTTGGATGAAGTTCTCAGGAAATCAGAAGCACCTATTTATTTTATAGCCTCTTCAAAAGAAGAGCATGAAGCAGGTTGGAAAGTTTTAATACTTACTCATCGTATCCTAAATTAATTTCTATTTTATGCTGTCCTCCAATAGCTACCAGAAATAAAATGTTTATGTCTCTTATGTCTAAATGCTGACAAAGGTTCATATTCCTTCTGTCTTCTGCTTAATTCTCTTGAGTTAATATTTTCTTAATAGTGAGTGTAATAAATTGGTGTAAACAATGCTCCTGGTGAAATCTTAAAATGACAAATGGTATCTTAGAGTAGTACTAAAATTTGATGGAGTAAAGCAGCAGATTATGCTGCAAATAGATGGAGAATTTTTTTCCCCTGTCCTTCTTGATAACTTTCTGATGAGAACACACAAATAAAGTATGTAAATAGGCTGGGTGTCCTTGCTTTGCAAAGTCAACTCTCTATATGGTAAGATATGTGACACCTATCTCACAGACAGGAGCTTACAATGATGTTCATTAATTTTATCACTAACATAAACTTTTAATATGCATATGATCAGTATATGGGACTTTTAGGGCAGCTTAAAATGACTGTAACC